>NC_138741.1:3660729-3803229 GCF_965113295.1 Leuciscus leuciscus
TCTCTTAAATTCTACATGGCGCAGGTTGATGGGTCCTTAACTCAATCTGCTTGCAATAACATAATTCTCTATAGGGCACAGCTGATTGGTTCCTGCTGTATCAGTAGCCAATGAGCTCGCTGCTCAACCTTCAAATACTTGTCAGCATTTGCTGTAGCAGTTGCAACGCACTTTTAGAAAACCCTACACTTCCCCAGCTCCACCTGTATAGATCTATTACGGTTATTCATGTATGCTATATTTTACAGGAGCAGCATGTCTTACTTGCTCACTGCTGCGTGTCGTGTGTGTATTGGCAGTAGCAAGTCCCTTACTTGTCCATCAAGACCAAACACATCAACATTGTCATACTCATTACCATGTGATGACAGAACTTTAGTTCAGAAAGTGAATCAGATGCTCATTCAATAACAGCTTGGACGGATTCAGTATGACTTCATTCAAAGGATTTGCCAGACTGATTCAAACCAATCGTTAGTTATTTTGAACAATTCGTTAGAAGAACTGACTCTAAAGAAGAGTCTATTGCTTTATGTTATTGCGTTCAGATAAAAAATACATCACCATGTTCCCTTTACATTACTCAACATTTCTGGAGAGACAAAAGAAACAGAAGAAACAGAAGAGATACCGGCTGCTGGCCAGCAAGAATCATTCCCGGTGTTGTGTCGAATTCTGACCCCCGCCAGATTATGACCCCTGAGTCCCCAGGATAGGTAGGTTTAGGATTAGATGTGGGGTTAGGATTAGGCAAACAGGTAGCGGTCTCAACGAGGGAGTTAATAATTTGTCAGGAGTTCAAATTCGGCACAACAGCAAGCAGTAGAATCGCCTAGGTGATTCCCATGTGGTTACTCACTTGCTCTTTTACAGGAAAAATAAGAGATGGCTGGAAAATGCTGTTTGCGTTCGCTTGTGAACTTTTTATCAAAGTTTGCATTTGCTCTCTAAACTTCCTTGGAGAACGCAAAAGTGAACGAACGAAAGCATTGAAATGCATTTTTTTTCTGTCATCTAATTGTCTCCATACACTCTATAACCCTAAACAGATATAATATAGTGTGGGTCGGTTAACCGGAGAGGTAGGTCATGTTCTCCGGACACCAGCTCACTTCAAGCACTGGCTGACAGACATTCCAGGATTTTATGTAGTTGGTACTAGTTGCATGTCAAGTTTAAGCAAGATATTGTGTTATTGGTTGCATGATTAATGGTAGCTTGACAGTATTCCAGAAACTTTGTATCTTAAATCTTTACTTAAGATATTTTTTAAAGTTGTATATTTCTTAAAGGGGTGGTATAATGCCCTTTTCACAAGATGTAAAATAAGTCTCTGATGTCCCCAGAGTGTGTATGTGAAGTTTTAGCTCAAAATACCCCACAGATATTTTTATATAGCATGTTAAAATTGTCAATTTTTGAGGGTGAGCAAAAACACAGTTTTTGTGTCTGCCCCTTTAAATGCAAATGAGCTGCTGCTCCCGGCACAGGGGGCGGAGCTTCAACAGCTTGTGTCCTTTTACCTCACGCAGACACACACTGAAAATTTCAAAAAACTTTTAGCCTTTTATGTTCAAACCGGAGTCAGACAATGATGTAGAGACTCAAGAAGAAGTGACAACATGTAGAAGCAATTTCTGAATGGTTAGTTGATGAATTTATGAAGCTTATGTGTAGTTATCTAGTCATTGATTAGCATATTCTGTCATGATAATCTATAAATCGCGTTCCTGGGGGCGGGGTTTATGTAAATTTTAGGGTAAGTGATGTCACTAACCCGGGAGGAAGCTCGTGTAGTCTCTACCAGCCGTTTGTTGTAGTTCTTAAAAAGCGATTTCTTTAAAAGCAAATATCTCCCTTTGCTTTGAACTTTGAGCATTGTAACTTTGCAGATGTTGTTTATGCTCAAACAGCAACATTACACACTAACTAAAGTTAGAAAAGTCAAATTATAATCAACCACCCCTTTAAGTGAAGTTACAATGGCTACTAAACGTATAGTATAGGAGTCTGAGCTAGAATGCTTATTTAATAGGCCTATAGATTACCCGTCTCTCTTTTTTCTTCTTTTGCATTTATAGAGAGTTTTTCAAAGAATCCCCAGTTTCGTGTGACTCTTAAGGAGACAGTTGAAGACCCTAGAGATGAACGCTCTCCAAATCTCCTCGTGTCTCTCATTCAAAAATCTCACAAGAGAAACAGGCACTTGGCAACAAATTTCCATATTGGCTTTAACATTTATGAGGTTTGTAAAAAGCATTTTGAAAACTTATCATGTATATTTTAAGACCTTCATTTGAATGCAATATTGAGTGTTTGAACATTTTTTCGTTTTGTTTTGTTTGAAACTCTTGCAGGTGCCAGCTCATGTACGTATTGAACCTGTTCCTGATACATTTGGTTGTATTTTAGGTTTTGCAGAGACAGAATAATCAACATTTTGACTATTTCTCCAGTTAAAGGACCAAAGGGAAAAATTCCCTGCCTCATTCTTCAAAAACACCCGTTTTGTTGGAAAAAACGAAGCCTTCATCAATGCTCGGGAAATCATGGAGTTTTTCCGATTCAAAGCGGGCGAGTACCTCATCGTTCCTTCAACTTTCCAGCCAAATGAAGCTTCATCCTTCCTTCTGACAGTCTATTCAAAGACAGAAGCCGTCATTGAGTAAGCCTTCGCATTATTAACATGAAGTGATGAGCTGGTCGAGATGCTCAAACAAACGTGTTTATGATGTCTCTGCTTATTAAACTAGGATACGAGAAACATTCATTCATTCATAAAATCACATGCAGCATTTTAAAGTTTTTAGTATTATAATATAATGTAATGTTGGACTATACACAGATTTTGATTTTGTGTCATCAGAGACAGTTCTGGATATGGCATAACAAGAACTAAGGTATATACAGTATATATATATATATATATATATATATATATATATATATATATATATATATATATATATATATATGTTTTTTGTTGTTTTTTTACATGTTACATATATATGTGTTCTGAAATTAAATACAGTGTATTTTCAAATTTTCTCAATTTCCCTCAGATGATTCCCAGGGATACTGACGATTCTTTCCAGCTCTTTCTACAATATGCAGATAAGGTACATGTGACTCTCCAACAGTTCTGGATTATGAGGGAATGTGAATGATTATGATCAGATATACAACTAAAAGCAACTTAAAGACCCCAAATATTTCAATCGAACAGGAAGTTGTTTATCTGCTATCTGATTATATGTCTGTTTCTGTAAGTACGGAGAAGTGGACGCTGAGCAGCTTCAAAAACTTCTGAATGAGAATCTTTATGCAGGTGATGATTGAACCTTCCAGAGAAATACTTTTAAAGCCTTTATTCCTGTTTTGCTTCCAGTCATCTGTGATTCTGCGAATGTTTTTTATCTGATCTCGCAGGACATTCACAGAAAACCACAGGATTCAGCTTGGATTTGTGTAAGAGCATGGTGGCGCTGATGGATGTATCCTCTATTATGAAGGCTTTCAGACACTTGTGTTTGTCGTTTGCCATTTGTAAATCTGGAACAAAACTCAAATTCATCACATTCTACAAGTTTTTTTGATAATGCTCTTTAACGCAACAATACAGCTCAGTGTCACTGGAAGGCTCAGTGAATTTGAATGTCTTCGTTTGTGGAAACGAGCCGTTTTTCTAAAGGTAAACGATCCATCGGAAGTTGAAAGAACACATTTTTGCTTATAGTGACTCAGTGGTCCATATTGTTTCTACATTACACATTATATATATAAAATTGGTTGCATTTGCTTTTCTGGTCTGTTTCTCAGGATATTTTCTATGGCATGGATGTTTCACACACTGGAAGTCTGTCTCTGAATGAACTCAGAAATGCTCTTAAGGCTTCAGGTAACTCACTAAAGTCATAAAACCATTTAATCACCAAATGTACAAACCAACATAATGAATCTGCTCATATTTTTTTCATTTTGTTTTTTCCAAGGGTTTGTATTGAGTGACAGTATGCTGAATCTCATGGCTCTCCGATATGGTGATGCTGGTGGTGAAATTACACTAGAAAACTTTGTTGTCCTCGTCCTGCGCATGGATTGCATGGCCAGTGAGTCTATAGCCTATTATGTTGTACTAGATATAGCCAGTGCAGATCTCAACTATTGTATGCAATTTAAATCCTAAAAATAGCACTTGAGCTATCATGTCTAAGATAGATAAGTTAACTTCATAAATCATTTGTGACGCATGCTTTATTAAGATAATGCAATGAAAGCATAACATCCACACCTAACGTCTGTAGAGATATTAATGTCTGGGTGATTTCTGTTAATCGCTGTCACTCACTGTAATATTATTATTATCATCACCAGAAACATTCAAGAGACTCGCTGCTGGGGGGCGAAACATGATGCTGGGAGAAAATGAAGTAATGTTTTTAAACAAATATTTCATGCATCAGAATTCAAAGTAATATTAATAACAATCATAATGCATAACTCTGTTCTTGTAGTGGATGCATCTCACCATGTACTCATGAGCCAGAGAACGAGAAGAGGATCCTGGACAGACTTCTCAGACCTCAATTATAACATACAGCAATAAAATAAAGAAATCTGCTTTATTTTCATACTTGGGACATTTTCAAAATGGAGGCTTAACAACTATAATTTATTTGATTGTGCATAGGGTGATTGATTGGATTGTGCATTTTATTAAATACAGAATTAATTGTGTGGGGAGTTGTTTAAAGTTTTCATTCAGATAACACTAATCTAGTTTTGCTTCAATAGCACCATTGACAAGATGAACAAACCTTACACAGTTTACAAACTGGAAGATCTTTTTGCCGAATGCTACATAGGGGAGAGCCGGGACGATTGAAACGCGGGACGGATGAAACACTGAGATTTCCTTGAAAACCACTCACGTCATGTACGTCAAATTTCGTCAGCACGTACAGCACGCAATGCCTAACATACCCGCGAAAACATTTCTTCTTTACGTCGTGTCGTTTTGGAGTTAAAGCCGCAAAGCTGTTTTTGAGTGCGGTGAGTGAATTCTTTCGTGCGGTACTTTGTTTTGACTGACAAGTTGGATTTATTGTTTCATGTTCCATTGTAATGATAATACGGCAGGTGTATTAGTACTGCAACACACCCTTAAGTGTGCAATATCAGAGTTTTTTAGTTTAAGAGCAAAAGAGGTTTAAATGACAGGAGGCGCTGTCGGGACGGTTGAAACAGTGTTTCAACCGTCCCGCCCGCGCATCCTGCCCGTTAAACCTGGTCATAGCCTATACTGTTCATAGATTCATATACTGTTTCTAGACTTGTGTTTCTTTTAATGCAAATTAATTTTCAATTACGCAACACATGCTATCTCTGTAATAATCATCAATTGTCCAATCTTAAATATTCAATAAATTTCATTTATCGTCGTCTGGTTGACCTCGTTTTCTTCATAATAACAGGCTATTCAACTAGCAAACACTCAATATGACTCAAGGAAGAAATGTAAGAAAATTAATTGTAAACGGATTTGTCTGTCTTCGTCAAAATAGCCCATTAGAAAGATTACAAAATGCGCATATGCTTATCGCCTATTGTTTATTGGGCGACAGAACAAAAATGGTTAATATGAACCTTTAAATGAAAATAAATGACAAAATATGTTTGTAAAAATATGTACATAAGTTACTTGTCAGGTATTGTTCACAAAAATAAGCATTAGATGAATAGTTGCCATTTAAACTGTTATGTTTCATCCGTCCCACCCCTGTGTTTCAACCGTCCCGCACAGGCGGGACGATTGAAACAAAGCACAACTCCCGTTCAAAGTCATATTTTACTTAAATCATTCTATATTTGTACCGAATAACACATGATACTAAGAGAACACATATGTGAGTTGTTAATCACAAAAAAATAAAAAATCTATCTGTAACCTTATCTTAGAAAACGACATTTATCTGAAAAGTGTTTCAACTGTCCCGGCTCTCCCCTACTTTTTACAAACAATAAATTATGCCTCACAATTCACTGCTTTGTCGTGCATGTTTTTGACAAATTGTTACTTTACAGTTACAGTAAAATGCAGTCTAACGCCGAAAATAACTCGATTCAATGAACTCTGGAATCAGAGTAATGGATCCTACTACAGTAAAGGCTTGGTTCGTGGATGCTAATTAAATACCCAGACGTTCGATCAATAGGCCTCGCTGATTGGCTGAGCGTCAGATGTTGGTAAGCGCGCGACAGACGGATGAACGAATCCCACTACAATGAAAGCTTGACTTGTTTAATATTAATTACATTACGACGTAACGACCGTTCTCTCAGCAAATCATACCAAAAAAAACGTCTCTACGATGAGGATCTCATTAGCTCAACCTTCGCCATAGTGGAATTAGTTAATTCGCGAGTCATCTCAATGGATCAAACAAGTGGATATTAGCGATTAGCGGTTGGCAGTGGCACACCAAGCCACGCGAAAAGGTGGGTAAACTAGTTAACGATTCAGCAAGACTAAAGTCATATGCAAATTAGTGAATCTGTTTATTGCAACACGTTTCCACGCGCCAAAATTAAATTAGAACTAGCCACAAAAACTACTCAAGTAAAAACTCTGAATCGTATCCTGTTATTATAAGTATATACTTATATAAGTGTGACTTTTCTGAGCTCATCCTGAGGCGAGCAGAAGTCAAACTGAGTAAATTACAACTAATTTGCCACTGAAGCTTTAGTTCACAATGTCCTCTTTACAGGGTACCTCTTTGACCCTGTGGTTGTACCATTTTCATTTACCATGGCCCATAATTCTTGAACCTTTCTGAGTTGTTTTATTATGGATGTAATGTTTTGGAAAGCAAATGCATTTGGGTCAGAAAAAGACTATGTAAATGAACCTTTGTATTCTTTCACTTCCCTACCCGACAGACTGCCTTGTCTCTGTGTGTGTACTCAGGGTGGGACATGCTTGATAACAAAATCATTAGACTTCCACTTCCCTGTGTCAGCGCTGATCAATAGTTCACAAAGGCCATTTGAAATCACTATGACTGAACCATCTGTCCAAACAGAAATTTCAATACCTCTAGCTTTGCTTTTCTCCAGTCTTTCTATGTAGAGTCATCCAAAACCAGTTATTCTTGGTGTTTAAATTCTCTCTGAATTAAACACGGAAACAGAGCCACACATGAACTTGACAAACACATCTACCGTGTTCAAACAGAAGCTCTCTAATCTTGTATTCTGTGTGTGGAGCCATCTGAAACAACTGGTTATTACTGTTTAGTTTTTTTCTTCTTACTGCAATTAGAGAACAAAATGATAAGTCATGTTTATACAGTAGAATCACTCATGATGATATTTTATGTGACACATTCTGCACTGCCATCTAGAGGTGTGTTCTCATAACCGCACAGTGGGCAATAATCCAGTAGCACCTCACTGCAGTACATGAGATCCAGGGGGCGGAGTTGGATCCAGATCTAAGGGGTGGAGATTGGTAGGTTTAGGGGTGGGTTTAGGGATCAGGGGGTGGAGATGGGTAGGTTTAGGTATATGTAAGGTGGGAGATCCAACTCCTCCCCCTGGATTTCGTGTTCTGCACTATTCCTTCAGGACGTGAAATCATTTGGTGTGTAATCAGCAGCAATTATTAAGTATTATCAATTGATAAGTATATTAATGAATTCTGGGGAGTTTTGTGGTGTTGGTTCGTTTCTCTCAAATTAAGTTTGATAAGATCAACATTCATTGACAAGAAGATGCTCAAAAATATGAAAATTAAGTTGCTAGCATCCTCATGTAGCTCTTTATGAACTTCTGGCAATTTTCTTGACATTTTGTAAATAATAAAGTTATGAATACTGCAAAACTCTTTAGTTTTTTAGTAATACTTACTTAAATGACAACAATAACTGAACAGGAATGACTTTAAGTGTAGGTGAAGTTGTTTTTGATTTGTATTTTTTGTATTTTGTCTCTCCCCCCCCCCCCCCCCCCCCCCCCCCCCCCCCACACACACACACACACACCCCACACACATTTATTTTACACACAGTGATTACTCATTTCTGTGTATCCACAAGCAGTTTATTCAGTGAGTTTATGTCCATTTAACACAACAATTTTCATGTTTAATGGTTGCTACATGAATAAAGCATAGTGATGATGTTTTGAGTTTTTCATGATATGGAATACGTTATCTATAGGCAGTATAAAAGTGATAGGTTGCAATACTGATAAATGCTTTTGCAACCTTTAGACGCGACAGATAAACAGATCAGAGATATACAGGCTATATCCGGATCGTCTGCATGAAAGAGATAAAAAATGTCTTTGGAAAACTCTAGGCCATTTTTGATGGTCGATACTTTAAAACCGTGTTGATGAATGGCGTTTTAATGAAGCTGCACCTTTGTTACAGTCAATCCAAAAGAGTTGAGATAATATTATACACAGCACTGATTATCAAATGGCTGTAAACCAATGAATAAATGTACAGCTGCATAAAGAAATGTATTTTCCCTCTCTTGTACTGTATGTTTACTTGATCTGTTGCATTTGCTCGGATCCACTGCAATTTACGGCCAAGTAAAAGAGCGGTTGCCGGCTATTGAAACTGTAAAACATTCACTAATAGACAAGCCTGTGCATGTCTGCCTTCAATTAATAATTCAGTCCTTGTTGGATAGTTTGTACACTACATACAAGCGATGTAAAGAAAAGCTTCAACAGTCATACATTCCATTGTAAATTGTATATATACGTTTTAAAGGCATAACATACCAGAGGTTAATAGTTGCATAGCCTGAAATGTGTCGCATGGTTTGAGATATGCAGTGTTGCGAACATCGCCATAACAGTTCATAACCTTACTGAATATTGTTCTGCCTGATGCAGTTAAATCACAGTAAAAGTACAAATAACACATGATATTTTCTCGTATACAGAAGGAGTGTTCATATATGAATGTAAACCATACATGTCATGGTCCAATGGAATCCACTATGTGAGAGAAACAAAGTAACATTCTTTTACAGACGATTTGACTTCAAGTGCAACATTTAAGAAGGTCCATAAAGGTGAAAAGTTGGTCGTACTTGTAGAAAAAGGACCAGGTTTTTGCTCTGTAGATGTGGCGATTGTTCTTTATAGCAGTCAAGAACATACAGCCCGTTTTTGCTCTCCTAGATTGCCAGTTAATGAAAATGATTCCTTGTACCAAGAGCTCCAATGCTTTGTTTTCATTATTGCTGTAAATTTGTATTACTGGAGTTATTTTAGAATTGTTCCGTCTGTCGTTGTAAGCATACAGTGTTGTGGGCCGATACATATTCCAATAAATGATTCCTGAGTAACAGGACAAGTCGAATATTAAGGATTTTTCAATAGGCTCTCAGGTCTCACGTTTTGATGTTCTGCTTCTTTCAGTGGTTTACACTAACAGTCAAAAGTTTTGGCTCTGTAAGATTTTTTATGTTTTTAAAAGAAGTCTCTTCGGCTCACCAAGGGTGCATTTATTTGATTAAAAATACACAAAAATAATAAAAAAATTATAATATTGTGCTGTACAAAAGATTCTATTTCAAATCAGATTTCTATTCATCAAAGAATCCTGAAATAAAAATGTAAATAACTGTTTTCAAAATGTTTCTTGAGCATCAAATCATAATATTAGAATGATTTCTGGAGGATCATGTGACACTGAAGACTGAAGTAATGATGCTGAAAATTCAGCTTTGATCACAGGAATAAATTACACTTTACTATAAATTCACATAGAAAACATAGGTTGTTTTAAATTGTAATAACATTTCATAATATTACAGTTTTTTGTGTGTGTGTGTGTGTTTGTGTTTTTAATCAAATAAATGCAGCCTTGGTGAGCAGAAGAAACTTCTTTTAAAAGCATTAAAAGTATTTTGACTGGTAATGGATGTATCTAAAGAGATCAATCATAACGAAGTCTCCACACATGAGCTGTTCCTATGGAAGGATCGGTGATTGGGACAGCTCTCATTACAGTGGACGATGAGCACCGGGAAGTACAGCGCATCCTGGTAGGCTGGTGGGTCTTCCTCATCAGCGTTGATCCGTCCGGACAGGCATCGCGTGTTCTCGCTGGGACTCTCGGGTTCGTCCAGACTCCCGCTCCCGCTTCTCCAGAAGCAGCTTCGGCGAGAACCATACAGTCTTCCCAAGGAGAAGCGGCTCCCGCTGAAGGGGATGCGAGGACTGCCGTTGCAGATGCTGAGGGCGCTTCGGGAAAACACGGATGAGTTGCTGATGGCGCGGTGGCAGCGTTCACAGTTCTGCCTGACGCCTCCTGAGCGTTGTGCCAGGTCCATCAGACCCGCCTCGGAGTAGCTCGGCACCAGCTGCTGGTTGGAGCGAATGTGCCACTCCAGTTCGGTGCTGTCGATGGTGTTGACTCTCGGGATGCGTCTACAGTAGGGTCTCTCGTCGCAGGGCGTCACAGGTATGTAGTCTGCACCAAAGAGCTTTTCAACACGGTAATGGACGTAAGCCGTGCGATACTCCGCCAGAACCCGTAACGGCCAGGATACGGTAAGAAAGGCCGTTGTCCAGAAGACCCAGTTGGAGACGTACCAGGGATGGTGGTCTGGGTTGGAGAAGGCAATCATGTACTCTTTGAAGTCTACGTTTTTCAGGTGCATCCCTTCCCGGGCCTCCATGTAATCATCCAATCCTTCGTTGTCGGTGAAGAACCGTGCCCGTTGGGTCAAATAGGAGTTTTCGGACTCCACATTGGCGAAGCTAAAGCACTTAGTGAACCTCAGTTTGGTGATGGCTGACTTTTCCAGACCCGCTAGCTGCTTGGAGACATCCTTGACTCCACAGTGGGCGTAGTCGAACTCTGCCTCGGCTACATGGGTGTTGACCCTCTCGTGATACACCTGCGTGGTGGTGTACGCGTCTCCGTTGCGGTACCGCGTGACTTGCCGTGTCCGCCGCACGTAGTGGTAGCTGATGGCCTTCCACCAGATGCAAGGCTTGGCCTGCTGCATCCTCTGGACTCTTTCGTAAATTCCCTCCACGTGCACCTTGTACTGAAGCTCATTTTTGGCATGGCAGTGCCAGCACTCCACCAGGTAAACGACGTAAAGCATGATGAGGAAGGCCAGTGGGATGTAGATGTAGCCGTCTGAGCAGGGACTGTCATGATACATCATGGACTTCCCTTTGTAGGCACTGTCAAAGGTCAACCGGGTGACCTTGGTGACGTGGCACCACACCATGGCTCCCATGCAGCCGTACATGAGCATAGACAGCAGCAGGCATTTCCAGAACACCTCTCTGCACATGGACTTGCTCAGTGACTGTTTCATGGGCCTCTGCTGCTCGTCAAACACAAAAGAGAACAAAGGAGAGTTAGAAAGGACATGGAAACGGTGAGTACAGTGATTTATGCAAATACCATGTCATGCATGTTTGAAAGCAAGATGTGAAAATGCAGAATTGTATTCCTTTATTGGCTAATATGCTGTGTGTGTGTGTGTGAGAGAGAGAGAGAGAGAGAGAGAGAGAGAGAGAGAGAGAGAGTACATTTGATATCTCTTTGGTATGTCATTGGATCTTTTTTTTTATCTCTGTGAACAATATTTACTGTGCATTTACATTTACATTTATGCATTTGGCAGACACTTTTATCCAAAGCGACTTGCATTGCATTTCAAGGTACACATTTACATTCTTATCAGTTCTTGCTTTCCCTGGGAATCGAACCCATGACCTTGGCGTTGCCAGCGCCAATGCTCTACACTTTGAGCAGGACTGTAATATTTACTAAAATAATAAAAAAAATCCATAAAAGAAAATGCTTAAACATTTGTTTTGTTTTTTCTTTCCTTTTTATACATTTATTAACTTTTGTATTTGTGTATGAATGTGTGTGGGGGCCTCCCTATTTAACAATCTAAATTCTGTGAAATTAAACGAAAACTTAATTTCAACAATATTTGCTACAATATTTATTACAAAATTCCCTAAAATAAATGTATTAATACAGAAAGCTGTTTGGAGATTTTGAACTTGATGTAACCTTATTGAAAAAAGCCCAAACTGGTTTGCTGATCTGAAACAATAAATTATATCCCAATGCTGTTTTGTTGTTGTTGTTGTTGTTGTTTTGCACACTTTTCAGCTTACTAACCAGCAAATCATAATAGACTGGTTTAGTTTGCACTACTAAATATTGGCCTGGCCAATATATTGGTTTATCACTATCAATGGTTGAATATGTGATCAATAAATATTGTTCATGTCTGACATGACTCTGTATCACACTGGGTGTCATTTGTTATGTAGAATCATGCATCCGTGGATTGTACTATACAATAACAAAGCCTGTTCGACCGTTTGTTATTTGATAAAGCCAATCTCTGCTCATGCGTTCTCACTGCAGTGATGTCTATTGTTGCATGCTTCCATGTTGTGCACATCGATGCTCATGTTTACACAGCGGGATCTTTAGTTTTTGTCTCGGTTATCTCGCGCTATTCACGCATCGTCATGACTGCTAAATGAAAACCGCGTGAGATATTGAGTACCTCCTCTCTCGTCGCGTCCGTGTCGTCCTCGAACACAGTGTTGGTGCTGCTCTCACTGGCTGTCGCAGCAGATGCTGGAGGAGACATGGCTGGAACAATGACCACCTCAAACTCTCCCCAGACTCTTCAGCATCCACTGGTTACAAACGCACCCCAATGCAACCCAGCCTTCGCATTCAAACCCGCCTGTCCATTCCGTCATGCATTTTGAAATCGAATTTCATCGCTTACTTCCGTTTGCAACAACCTGCGATTTGATTAGGCAATTTATGCATCTTTCAAATGACAACGATCGTATGGTCGTATGACAATACAGACAAGCACATGCATTGAAAGCCTGACTGATACAGATTCACAGCGCGTCTGATTAGCCGCCATACCTCCTGTACGATAACGCGCGCGTGAGACGCGTTTCTGACGCCATTTAAGAAAGAATGTGGTTTGTGCCGCTCAAATTGGTTCCTTTGGCGAGGATTTGCAATTCCGAATTGGGAATGTTAAGAGCTGGATATTGTCGTTCCCGCAGGGAGAGGTTGAGGGGTGGGGAGGATGAGGATGATGATGGTGGTGGTGGTGCTCGTGAAGCTCCTGACAGCAGATGTCGACAACTGAGCGCATTGAAATTCACACGCTTCTAGAGAAATTAAGAGTACAAATTATAGTAAAAAAAAAAAAAAGGAAAAAAAAAAAGAATGCAAGTTAATTTACTCTGTCACAATCTTTATTGCACTTTCAACAATATTTTAATTTAATTATTGACGAATAAATTATTTTGAGAAGTTGAATGACTATTCATTCAACTTCTCAATTTATTCATCAATGATTTTCAAACCAAAACAACACTGAAGTTGCTGCCTTAAATTAAGTACAATCAACTTGTCTTAATGTTTAAGTCATTTAAACTTAAATTACATTACATTAAACTGACTTAATAATTTGTTAAATCTTGTATAACTTATATAAAAAGTAGAAAATTGCTTAACTTATTCTGATGAGTTAACGCACTGTAAAAAAAAGTTTTTTGTCATTACTATGTCATAACTTATTGATCATATACTTTTTTCAGTGAAAACAGTGTAAGTTATTGTTACAATAAAATCTTGCCATTTATTGTTTTAAGTCTTAAGTCTTTTTTCATGATTACAATAATTGTGTTGGTGTTAATCATGATAAAATGTATATCTGGAATGCAATGTCGTTTTGGATAAAGGCGTCTGTGAACATAAAATGATTGACAGCTGTCATTCTGACCCATTTCAGATTCAGCACCGCGGACAGCGACCATCAGAACATTTGAAAATAGAAAATCATAAAACAGATGCAATGAAAATAAGGGTTGTCATTCAACCTAACATCATCTTTTAAGCTTCACAGGAAAATAGAAAGTCATACAGGTTTGGAACAACTTGAGGGTGAGTAAATGACAGTATTTTCATTTGTGGCTCAACTATTCCTTTAGTGGCTAGTACTAGTGACTTCAGATTTTGGCTGAAGACATTCGTTTATCGGATGGTCAGTTGTTATAATGTTCAGTGGATTACAGTTTTCCTTACTTACAGTGTGCATACTTACAGTGCATTTTAATGTGCATATAAATACCATAAATATGAGGTGCATGCACTATGAATGGTTATTGAAAGGCTACTAGCTGGTAATTCATACAGCTATATGTAATTCAACATCCAACAGCTATATGCAATTTACCAAATGTCCACCAGATAGCGCTATAGTCTTTCCCTTTTTTATTTCAATGTCAACGTCTTCACATTTTGTTGCTTGTTTAAGTGTGTGTGCTATTAATATTTTACTCAAACTGTTTTGGGTAATGTGCTTTATTTATTATTTCATAGAAAATATAGTCAAGAAATTTGCATGGTGTCATACAGTTCAGCAATATGTCTATTATATATTGTTAGACCTGGATACATTTGCTTTGTCAAAATTAATTTTACTTTCCATGTACAAAATATATTTGGACATGAAAAAACAGTTTTTAGCATAATAAATGGTTATCACTGGCAGATTCATGTAATGGAAGCTTTCTAAATTTATTATGACATGACAAATTTGTTTTGTTAGAATAAAGTATGCTATATATGTATTTCACTCCTTTATTATCCTCATGTGTCACGTTTTCATAGCTGTTTTCAATCCGTGTTGTTTTTATGAGTATCTAAAGACTCAACTTCACATATAGCATGCAAGAATAAGAAAGTTGCTGAAACAGACCAAATAAACATGTTTACAGGGAGGTTTTGTTTAACACTGGTTAAACATGAGAGTGGCATCTGATGTTCTGTGATGTCTTCAGAATCAGAGAGAGAAGATATCTGGAGGAAATCCACAGGAAAGATCTTGAGCAGATGTGAGAATCAAAGCTCCTTGATTTCTACCTAGTACTGAAGGATTTTGATGTTTGATGAAGATTCTTTACTTACTTTATCATTATTGCACATTAACAAGCCTTTAAAGAGATGGTTCGGAGTAAAATCAACCTAGGGTCCTTTGCACCATGACCTCGAGCCAAACACCCCCCAGAAGCCTTTTTTCTCTTGGTTGAACATTATTAAAGTTAGAGCTTATATAGAGATATCAGTCGGATGGTTTAGTGCAGGCGCTAATGGATCCAAGGATGTAGTGTAACGACGCCCAGTTCCAGGAATGCACTAATATTTTGTTGGTAGCACCAGTTTACAACAATTATTAGTTAACATTAAGTTGTCAACACTTCGGAAAAAATAATAATTCGTCGTTACACTACATCCTTATGCATCGCTTTCTGCCAGGACTGCCAGGACTGCTTTCTGCCAGGACTTCTGCTTTTCCCAAACCACTGAAGTGATGTCGACGTCCGGGTTAGCGGTAGCATGAGCCGTCAGGCAAGTGTTATTTAAATAAACTCCTGATGTACTTACAAACTTTCCAATGCCTCGTTTTATGAGTACAGAACCTATTTGTTCAACTGTAGAAGTTTGGTACCATTCTAGGCATTATTAGTGGGGTAATTTACGAGATACAGCCTTGGATCCATTAGCGCCTGCACTAAACCATCCGGCTGATATCTCTAAATAAGATCTAACTTTAATAATGTTCAACTAAGGGAAAAAAGGCTTCTGGGGGGTGTTTGGCTCGAGGTCATGGTGCAAAGGACCCTAGGTTGATTTTACTCCGAACCATCCCTTTAAGAGGCTCTGTGTGTTTTGTTCAAATAATGACGTTGTCTTAATTGTTATTTAAGGGATAGTAAAGTTTCCTGATGTGATTTTATCACAACTGGAACATGCATCAAAATATAACACTGAATTTGGTTATGTGTGACAAAATGTGTAAATTATCACTTCTTTTTTTTTTGGAATATAACTATGATAAAATATATGAACAAAGACATGTACGTTGACTATAAATATGCATTGCAATCATCACTCTTAAAAATAAAGGTTCTTTATTGGAATCAATGGTTCCATGAAGAACCTTCAACATTCATGGAACCTTTGAATCACACAAAAGGTTCTTTAGATTATTAAAATGTCCTGAACACTATAAAACAGCTCTTTTAAGATCTGATCACTGAATGGTCTTCGGGGAACCAAAAATGGTTCTTCCATGGCATCGCTGCGAAAACCCCTTTATTTTTTAATAGTGTACATGTAGGATGCAGTTTGGGCACAACTGACCCGTGCCAAGTCCAGATTTGACGCAGTGTTTGACACTTAAGACCTTTATTTGCTCTCGGACATAGTTTTACTGCTTGTTTGCTGGGCTTCAGTCTGTATTTCTGGCTCAACATCATGGAGTTGATGCAGTGAAATTCTTCTCTTTTACCAGCGGATGTTTTCTTCAGCTGGATCATGTCAGTGCAGGGCCTAAAGTCATCACTCGGAAAAATCGGTGTTGGCTAGTGTATAAAAACGGTGTCAATCGCCAGTAGGCCGGTAACATTTTTATGAATTCTAACAATGCAATGTTGTGAGAACAAACATGAACAACACTCGGGTAGGCATGTGCCGGTATCACATTTTCATGCTGCGATTAATTGAGTGATCTTTTATCACGGTATACGGTATTATCACGGTATTTTAATTGCACATGAGAAACAGATGGATTTGGGGGGGATGTAAAAAATAAAATAAAACTTGCATCACAAGGTGTAATTGTGATTGTCAAAACATTTGGTAACTAAACTGAATTTTATTAAGTTTAGTGACAACATGTTACAATGATTACATGGTACAATGACTGGTAGGCTACTGTTTGTATTGCTTAACACAAATTTAACGATTTCAATTCAATACTTGGGATTTGATTTAAATCTTGATTCAATATTGACTTATTTTGGATAAATATTAGGAAGGCTACAGTAGATAGCCCACATGTTATTTTTTTCTCATGAAAAAAAATATCTCACATAATGCCATGTAACCATATAGAGCCCTATCAGCTGGTATTATTAAAGGTTACAAATAACTAATTAAATCAAATATAATGCAGTTTTCATTATAATAACAATTATGTAATGACAAGTAAAAATATAATAAATATGTAAAAAAGTGCAGTGCACATATTCAGCAAAATACTCCTCTTTATCTATATGTTTTAGTCATCTAACATGCTGCTGGTCATTAAATAGTTTAAATGTAACGTTCTGTGACACAATTGTTCTACTGTTTCATATCAAAAGTAACCTGCTCTGTCTTGTTTGACGGTCTTCGTGTCCTCTTTGCTCCGCGATTTTTCTCTGCGTGAGAAAACGGATGTGTGGCGTGAGCGTGTGAAGAGTCTCGCGCTGAATGCGTCGAGTTGGCAGCTCTGTTTTAGAAGCGGGATGGATCCGGATAGATCGGCGGCGGCCATAGACTGTAGGCGGCGGCGTTCCTCCTTCCGCCATGCTGCTTCTCCATGTGAGGACTGTTTACATTAGACTAGAAGTGCGCACCGGCCGCATGCTTATACACGTGGCGATTGTTTACATCAGAGTGCGCACGTGTTTCGCGCAGTTTGTTTAAGCGGTTGATGGAAAATAAGCTATAATGCGCGTTCTAAAAATCTAAATTCGGATCTATTATTTTTCACGGTATTTTGAAGTGCCCGCGATAACAATATCGTGCATATTCATTACCGCGATTTATCGCATTACCGAATACCGGCACATGTCTACACTCGGGACATCATCTCAAGAGTTCAAGCCATGGTCATTTAAATAGTCAAGCACAAGAAGACGTGAAAAATAACTCAATTCGTTACTCATGCAAAGTGTGGACATTTTGTGTGTGCAAGCATCCGAAGTGCGCGCTCAGAAAGCCGCGTATCAGACAGCGCGCGGATACTGAATTGAGCTTGGTTTCACGTCTTCTTGCGTTTGAATGGACAAATGCACAAAAAATATGTACAAAAATATCGTCTCGGCGAGTATCCTTATAAACATGGCTTAAAAGAACGTAAGCAGTAGAGAAAGATGTGTATCAGTGTACTGGATCCGTGCATTGGTTCTTAAAGCAACAACATGGAACTTTTCCTCTGCGGTCGCCCTACAGGTTGGAAGCGGAATTGTCCATTACCGCTGTCGTAAAATGATTTACGGTTACTGTATATGAAGCATGCAGGTTTTTTTCATATGGGCAATGATAATATTAATCTTCCCCCTTTCATAATTTATACATGTTTATTAGACTAAACATTTTAACTCAAACATTTGCGATTTGCATGTCGATTGCAATGCTCAAATCTGAACGAGAATGATAGCGATAGCATCCTAACCATCTAAAACTACCATGTTAGTGTTTACTAGCTACCAGATTGATAATTCGCTCATCTACTAGCTGATTCATGAAGATAAATAAATGGAGGACCAGATAGTTTCCGTAACGTAGCCAGGCAGACAACAGATTAGAAAAACTATAGATAGTATGCAAGCAATTTACAGTTACTTACTAGTTCAACAGCATGACGGCCAAGTCAGCATCGGTCTGGTAACTCTCCTCCTCCATAAGCTCACGCCAGCCAGCAAACGCTCGACCAATATTGATCCTCGTCCTGCCTTTCAGTTTATCACTCTCCCTTTTCCTCTTCCGACTCTACTCCGACAAAACCTTTGGCTTCTTACGTTTCGCTGCTGCTTCAGCCATGACGAAAACAGACGTACGAAAACAAACGCGCTGGTTGGCCACATTTGAGGAAGTGGTGGGCGAAGTGACGTATGCCGTAAAGCAGTCGAATTTTGTAGTTCTTTTTGAGCGCTGGTTACTACCCGCACCCCGAAGTTACATAGTGCCAGTAAAAGCGATACAGACCCCGTCAGGCTCTGGCAGACGTCTCATTCAACCTATTGTAAGTCGATGTACTATCACAAGGGTCTTGGAAATATATTATGAAGGTTGAAAAGTTACATGTTGTTACTTTAAAGTGACTGCAGCCTAATATTAGTTTTTAATGTTAATCAAACAAAAAAGACTAAAAACAAAACACTCTGCTCTTGACTGAATAACTTGTGTGACTTTAATAAGGATCAATTTGTTAAATTTATACAGTGAAGACTATATCCAGTGTTATTTTGCATTTGATTATTCAACCTGAAAACTACTGTTAGTCATCTTTAATAATGTTTTATATTTATATTAGTTAGGCTAGTAGTTTTAATTGTGGTATCGAAATTGGGAATAGTGAATTGTGAATTTTCACTGGTATCTAAAATGTCTGTGTCATAACCAGTATAAAATATTAATAGCTGGTAAATTTCTGTAAGTCACCGGCCATTGGCATTCTTAGGTATGGCTCAGGACCATGATCACAGTTGACCTCAAAATCAGAATAATAAATAACAATAACTGCAATGCATTTTTTTTAATCAGCAAATGAAATACAACAAATCCTACAAATGCGGATAATAAATCACTTTCTTTCATCGCAGTAATGAGTATTATTGGTGGGCTTAGTTATCATGACCTTCAATATAATTTTAAACATTTTCCTGAATGAAATAATACCTGGATATGTTCTTTTGTGAGATTTATTATCCTCTAGCCTATTTGTCAAAGGCATTTTCCAGCATTGCAGATGCGATAGCGCATGTATATAAAATATATGGCTTTTCTATATTATATGCAGCTTAGACTATGCATGCAAGATGTCTCCAGTAATGCTCAAATGTTTTTACTGTATTTTTTAAAATCATAATGCAAACCCATTCAAGCCCCTCTACATTATTCAAATTGAATTCATGCATTAACATACAAATTAAATTATGTATTGAGGGGTTTTTCTTATTGACAGTGACTCTGTGCCAAGAATACCGTTGAAGTCTCCTTTTGAAATGCCTCGTCTGACACGCAAGATAATAATCTCGACGTCAGGTGAAAACTTCCCTGCCACGCAACAGCGACTGTGAAATTAGACTCGCTGCAAATGAGGAGGATGGAGGATGGATCCGTGCCTCTGAAAATCCCAGATCTTGGGCTGAGATGCGACCTGGAAGTGTTTTTGTGCGATTCACCCATTGAGAAAAGGCTGTGTTTACTCTCTTCAAGCTTTTAATTGTTATGGAAGGCAGTTAATCAATAATACTGCAGTGAATGTAACAATAGTAATAGATTCACAGCGGTGGATTCTCACGCCTCACTTGTTCCACGCTGTGAAAACACTGATGTCAGAAGAGGAGAGAAGGCTTGCCTGTATTGAATTAGGTCAGGATTGAAAAGGATTGGTATATATTACAGTTGGGGATTTGTCACACACACAAAAAAAGTGCAATATAGCAATAATTAGCTCAACATTTGTGGCCAAAAGGATGAATTGCATCACTGTGAGTGTTTCATCAGTAATGAGTTATTAGTCGTTCTGTGTTGTGTATTTGTAAGTCTTTGTTCCGGGAGTCATGAGGTTTAAAGTTCCTGCCTACAGACGGTGATGGTGCCGTGGGATCTCACTAATGTCAGGTTGGGAACCACATCTCGATTGCTTTGCGGTTCCCATGGAAACAGGGCTCTTCACAGTTTTAGGAGATGCTATAAACTGAGCTTCCCTAAACTTCGAGACTGTTTGGTGATGAACATGTTCAGCCGCTCTTAATGTGAATCTTTGTTTTAAAAGCAAAATATAATTCTATATTTACCGTATACTTTACTCTTAAAACAAAGGTTCTTTATTGGCATTGATGTGCTCAATGAGGATATTAATCTTTCCGATCCATAAAAGGTTGTTTATAGTGTATAGAATATAAGAATATAGAATATAAGTTCTTTAGATTTTTAAAACACACTAAGAAAAATATTGTGGTTCTTTTAAGAACTGACCACTGAAAGGATATTTGGGGAACTAAAATAGTTCATCTAATGCATTGCTGCGTAAAAAAAAACTTATGGAAACTTTATTTTTAAGAGTATATTCATTTGTTGTGGTTAGTGAAATATGACCTTGACAGGTTCCCTTTCAAGGGAACTCGTGTTGCGTCGAAATTGACGCTATGGGGAACGCTTTGCGTGATGACGTCTTGAAGCACATGTAAAATCAGTCCAATGGTGTGGCGGAACGTCAGAGGCGGGTGACGTCACGTACCAGGAAGCTATAAAAGCCAGCCCGAAACAGAAAACGAAAGCTTTCTGAGTCTTCAGTTGCGCTCTGTGTGAAATCTGTCTCTGTATATTTGGTGTTGTCTGTCTATATCAAATATATATATATATATATATATATATATATATATATATATATATATATATATATATATATATATATATATATATTCAGTATGGCGAGCAAGCAGCAGTATAGGTTCTGTGTGCACCCCTGCCCGCGTTATTTAACGGGTGGGGACACTCACATCCTTTGTGTTGCTTGTTTGGGAGAGGAGCATGCCCAGTCAGTCAGCACTCGAGAGTGCTGGCTGTGAGCATTGTGACGCGCTGCCTTCGCGTACGCTCCGATCCCGCCTGGCGTTCTTCCAGAGCGCTCAGGATCGCGTTCCCCAGGGCTCTGGTCCCGCCGCTGCCGAGGCACGGCGTCGATCACAGACCTGGGGTTCGCAAATGGTTCGCAAATGGATCTATCAGTGGATGCTGAGACGGGCTCTGCCTTATCTCAGTCTCCTTCTGATAGACCCAGTGCCTCTCATCAGGGTTCGGAAGCACGCGCTGTGGTTTCTTCCGCCCCGATGGAGGCACCAACACTGCAATTGTCCAGCTCTGAGGAGTTGGATGTTGTTAGTGTTGACGCTGAGTCTGAGGCAGAGATGCTCACAAGTCTCTGAGCTAGAGTCCAAGTCAAGTCTCAAGTCTCTGAGCTAGAGTCCAAGTCAAGTCTCAAGTCTCTGAGCTAGAGTCCAAGTCAAGTCTCAAGTCTTTGAGCTAGAGTCCAAGTCAAGTCTCAAGTCTTTGAGCTAGAGTCCAAGTCAAGTCTCAAGTCTATTGTGGTTATAATAAGTGTTGCATCACGTACAGCGACCCATCCAGGCTACTTGGAACACTGCATTGCTATAAGGAATTCAAAGCATGTAATATGTTATTATGACTCCTTTATTTATTACAGTATCAGCTTTGATTTTGGTATATACTCAATGTAAACAGGCTATTGCAACATGACAAAAACACAAAGAATGCTTTACTTTTAAGTTAATATCTGTATTTTGCCTTGTAGCATGAACATACAGTACAGACCAAAAATTTAGTTTCTGAAGAAAAAGGACTACCTTGTCTGTCGCTGAATTATAATGAAAGGCCTTGGCTCCTATTGTGCTGGCTCTGTGGGGCTATAAGACCAAATATATAAAAATGTTATACCTTACACTTACAGTACTAAAATTGACATACTCCTATTTAGTGCAAAACTGCAAAACATCACATTGTAGCTAAATGCAAAACACTATTGCAACGAACCAAATGATGTGAAATATACTATTATAAAAATATACTTTTATTGACCCCTTTCCGTGGATGAAAAACACTGATTGATCGATATCATGTATGAGGAATATACATTTCGGTAAGTTGTACTGTATCTTTCAACAGCGTCGTGTTTATTTACTATTAGCTAATAGAAAGGGTCGGTTCACGTGCCGTTAGGGATCTGTTTATATACTGTCTATGGATCTGTCACGTCACATTTACAAGTGCCAAAACGGTATTTATTGTTTGAATTTCGTAATAGAATTGACAGAATTTGAGAGCTGAGATTTTTTTTTAGATCATAAGTACCTGCTCTGTCTAGTCTGTCGGTCTCCGTGTCCTCTTTGCTTCGCGATTTTTCTGTGCGTGAGAAAATGGATGTGTGTCATGAGAGCGTGTGAAAAGTGTCAATCGCGTGAGTCTCACGGTGAATACGTGACAGTTGGCAGTTCTGTTGAAGTTTTTAAACCCAAAGCTTACGATGAATGGCACAGCAGCCAGTGGCCGGTGCAGTCGACATGTTTGTTGTCCTCTCATGTGTGGCCGCGCGCCGCAGTTACGTAGAAGGGTTATAGGTAACGGAGGGAGGGGAATAACAGCGAGCTCGTCAGACGTTTCCTAATAATAAACATTGTTCACGAGTCCCGCAGCTCGAGTCCGAGTCGAATCTGAAGTCTTTCGAGGACGAGTCTCAAGTCGAGTCTGAAGTCACGCTGTGTGCGACTTAAGTCGCACTCGAGTCCGAGTCTCAAACTCGAGTCCCCATCTCTGGTCTGAGGATTCGCCACCTCAGTCTCATGCGTTTGAGGAATTGCTTGATGTTGTAACAAGAGCTGTCGAGCGATTATCTATTGAGTGGCCAGAAGAAAAGCAAGCTCGACGAACGTTTCCTGCCATCTCGTGCACAGCCTCAGCGCAGAAGCCTTTCGTTTTTCCCCGATCTCCACACTGAGGTGTCGAGATCGTGGGGAAAACCAGTGTCATACAGAGTATATACTGCACAAACATCCCACTACTCCTCTATACACAATTATAGAGCATGGTTATGGGGAGATGCCGAGGGTGGAGGAGACGCTTGCCAGCTATCTCTCTCCAGCAACGGCATCTTCTCTGAAGGCTCCAGCATTACCATCCAAACCAGTAAAATTCACTTCTTCCCTGGTTCATAAAGCTTATGCCGCCGCCGGCCAAGACGCAGCGTGTTTGCACACTATGTCCCTAATGCAAGCATACCAGGCAGAATTATTGGGTGATTTTGTAGAGGGCGGGGGTATTGGTCCCGATACTGTTTCCGAACTGCGTAGAGCCACAGATTTGTCTCTCAGGGGCCACCAAGGAGACGGCTAAATCCATCGGCCGCTCTATGGCAGCCCTGGTGGCCACTGAGAGGCATCTGTGGCTCAACCTAAGTGATATAAAGGACAAAGAAAAACATGTTCTTTTGGATGCACCGGTTTCCACTGAAGGTTTATTTGGAGATGCAGTTAATAGTGCTGTAGCTAAATCTCAAGAAGCTTCGAAACAGGCAGCTGCACTTCAGAAACTTCTCCCCCGCCGTTCTTTCTATGAGGCTGCTGAGCGGGAGCAGCCTCACTCCTCTAAAAAGAGCGCTGAGCACCGTGCCACTCAGAAACAGAGCGTTTCCTCCCGTGCTCCCCCACAAAAATCTCGGGGACACGGAGGGCGCTCTCAAACCCAGCAGTCTTCGAGGGGTAAAACGGATCTGCGGACCGTTATTACCGCCAAGAAGGCTGCTGGGAAAAAGTCCTGACGTCCGAAGGCTCAGGACAAATGAGGTTAGTCCCCCCCGAAGCAGAGCGGTCAACACCTCGTTTTACGGTGCCCGTCTCTCTTCGGTGCCCTCAGGGGACCGGTCTGCCAACCCTGCCGCCTCCGGTGTTTCAGGGTGCAGCGGTCTCCGGCGAGCACATATCTCAAGGACCACTCGGAAACGTAGTGGCCTCGGGATGCCCGCCCCCTCTGAGGAGGGTGCTAGAGCAGTCTGTTCGGTCGTTCCCTGCCGGTGCGCCGTTACAGGGCGACGAACTGACTACTCAACAGCAACAAAATCCAGAAACCAGTCTCGAGAGGCTGGTACCTCTAGTAGAATCTTTGACAGCGTGGAAGCTACTGTCAAATGTTTCTCGTTGGGTCCTGCAGACCGTAGAAAAAGGGTCTCAGATACAATTCAAGGAACGCTCACCTCGGTTTATGGGGGTCCTGCCCACAGTGGTGGGCCCCGAGCAGGTTCTGGTTATGGAACAGGAAGTAAACACTCTGTTAGAGAAAGGGGCCATAGAATATGTACCTCCCTCCAATAGGGAAACCGGGTTTTACAGCCGGTACTTCATAGTTCCAAAGAAGGACGGGGGATTGCGTCCCATTTTAGATCTTCGAGTTCTGAACGAGTCAGTCATGCAGCTCAAGTTCAAAATGTTAACATTGAGACAAATCGTGCCACAGATCAGGTCCGAGGACTGGTTTGTCACGATAGATCTCAAGGACGCATATTTCCATATTTCCATCCGTCCGTGTCATTGGAAGTTCCTGAGGTTTGCTTTCGGGGGCAAAGCATACCAATATCGAGTTCTTCCATTCAGCCTGGCTTTATCACCCCGCACTTTCACCAAATGCGTGGATGCAGCTCTGGCGCCCTTGCGCCTTCAGGGTATTCGCATATTGAACTACATCGACGATTGGTTGATTTTAGCTCAGTCGCATCAGTTGGCGATTCGGCATCGAGATGTCGTCCTCGCCCATATGAAAGAGCTGGGGTTACGGCTGAACGCCAAGAAGAGTGTGCTTTCTCCACTTCAGAGGACCACTTTTTTAGGCGTGGTTTGGGATTCAGTGTCGATGCAGGCGCGCCTGTCACCGCCACGGATAGATTCCATCCTTGCAGCTGTGAAAAGTGTAAAGCTAGGCCAGCTACTCACTGTCAAACAGTTCCAGAGACTGTTGGGTCTCATGGCAGCAGCTTCCAACATGATACCTTTTGGACTACTGCACATGAGGCCCCTGCAGTGGTGGCTCAGGACCAGGGGGTTTTCCCCGAGGGGCAACCCATTTTGCACAATCAAGGTCACGCGGCGATGCCTACGTGCCTTGGTTATGTGGAAGAAACCTTGGTTCCTGTCGCAGGGCCCAGTGCTGGGAGCTCCTTGTCGTCGCAAACTGCTAACGACGGATGCTTCCCTCACGGGTTGGGGAGCGATCCTAGAGGGTCGCTCATCTCAAGGTCTGTGGGAAGACCATCATCGTTCCTGGCATATCAATCGCCTAGAGATGTTAGCTGTCTTCCGGGCTCTGAGGAGCTTTATCACAGATCTCAGGGGACACCATGTGTTAGTGCATACGGACAACACGTCGGTAGTCGCCTATATCAACCACCAAGGGGGTTTGCGCTCGCGCCCATTATCCAATCTGGCACGCCATATCCTCTTGTGGTCCCAGGGGAAGTTGCTGTCACTCAGGGCAGCCTACATCCCCGGGGTCCAGAATATAGGAGCAGACACTCTGTCGAGACAGGGGCCGAGGCCCGGGGAATGGAGGCTCCACCCCGAGGTGGTGGAGCTGATACGGAGGGAGTTTGGCCAAGCACAAGTGGATCTGTTTGCGTCTCGAGAGACGTCTCACTGTCCACTTTGGTTCTCCCTCACGCATCCAGCTCCTCTGGGACTGGATGCTATGGTACAGACGTGGCCGAGGCTACGTCTGTACGCCTTTCCCCCAGTTGCTCTGCTCCCGGGAGTTCTGGAGAGAGTTCGCAGGGACCGGGTTTGCCTGCTTCTTATAGCCCTGCGCTGGCCGGGCAGAGTATGGTTTCCCGATCTTGTGTCCCTCCTCGACGGGCATCCTCTGGAGCTTCCTGTCAGGAGGGACCTTCTGTCCCAAGCAGGGGGCTCGATTTTTCACCCCCGACCGGAACTGTGGAACCTGTGGGCTTGGCCTCTGAGGGGCCCAGCTCATAGAGTCAGGTCTCTCAACTGAGGTTGTTGAGACCATTCTACAGTCCAGAGCTCCCTCCACGAGGAAACTGTATGCCCTGAAGTGGAGAGTATTCACTTCTTGGTGTAGTGACCGTCGGTTGGATCCAGTCAACTGCCCAATTGGTACAGTTCTGGAGTTCCTGCAGGACCGGTTCACTGCAGGTCTGACCCCGTCCACTTTAAAGGTTTATGTGGCGGCTATAGGTGCTTACCACGTTCCTTTGGGTGGAATGTCTGTGGGGAAAGACCCTCTGGTATCTTGTTTCCTTCGTGGCACTTGGAGGCTGAGGCCTGCAGTTCGCTCTAGGGTGCCACCTTGGGATTTGTCCATTGCGCTGCAAGGCCTTTCCCTGGCCCCCTTTGAGCCCATCGAGGAGGTTCCTGAGAAATTCCTAACTCTGAAAGCTCTGTTCCTTCTCGCCATTTCTTCTCTCAAGAGAATAGGGGATCTCCAAGCATTGTCGGTTGCTCCGTCATGCTTGGAGTTTGCTCCGGGTATGGTTAAAGCTTTTCTTCATCCTAGACCGGGTTATATCCCCAAGGTCCCCACTAATGTGGCTAGACCTATTGTTCTGCAGGCCTTCTGTCCTCCTCCTTTTCAAAATGCGGACCAGGAGGCGAATAATTTGCTTTGCCCTGTTCGGGCGTTAGACGCTTATGTCCACAGAGCTGCCCTGTGGCGTAAAAGCGATCAATTGTTCGTATGCTTTGGGTCCCCTAACAAGGGAGGTCCAGTGTCTAAGCAAAGGATGAGCAAGTGGGTGGTTGAGGCTATCTCACTTGCTTATGAGGCGGCTGGGCAGCCTTCTCCTTTGGCTGTCCGGTTGCACTCTACTAGGAGTATGGCGGCCTCTAAGGCCCTTTTATCAGGAGTATCTTTACAGGACGTTTGTGATGCGGCAGGCTGGTCCTCACCGCACACCTTCGTCAGGTTCTACTCTTTAGACCTAGACTCTACTCCAGGGTCTCAGGTTTTGTCTTCCTAGTGCTGCTCACTTGATTTCACACAGGACAGACATTTGTAGCTATGGTGGCGTTGGTATAGACGTTCCCCATAGCGTCAATTTCGACGCAACGCGAGTTCCCTTGAAAGGGAACGCCTCGGTTACGACTGTAACCTCGGTTCCCTGAAGAGGGAACGAGCGTTGCGTCACCTTGCCATATCTCCTTCATGCCTGTCAGCACGACTTCAGACTCTACGAAGCTTTCGTTTTCTGTTTCGGGCTGGCTTTTATAGCTTCCTGGTACGTTACGTCACCCGCCTCTGACGCTCCGCCACACCATTGGACTGATTTTACATGTGCTTCAAGACGTCATCACGCAAAGCGTTCCCCATAGCGTCAATTTCGACGCAACGCTCGTTCCCTCTTCAGGGAACCGAGGTTACAGTCGTAACCGAGGCGTTTTCTGAAATTCACCCTATTACACGATCTATTGTACCTTAAAGTTGCCCAAATCATTTTATTGCTTAACTCTTCTTTGATCATTAAAATGACATTTCAAGGTTTTTTTTTTTTTTTCTGTGAAAATAATTTCTTCATGCTTTAACATATCTTGAATGTAACTTGACACCCTTGCCTCATTTAGTATACGTGGTTCTATGAATATGCAAATGAGCCCCGCCTCCTCTCACTCACAGCAGCTCAGAGATCCACTCGTTCAACTTTACTGTAGTAAAGCTTCACAATGGCAAGTGGAAATATTGGTTTATTTCAGCCAGAAACTGATTCAGAAGAAGAAGAAGAATAAGAATGAATTAAACAGGCTCGTCTACAAGTCGATGTATAAAAATTGGGATGCGTTTTAGTTGGGACAGCTAACAGCTAATGTTACACAAACCATGTTCCCGTTCGTCAAACAGCAGCCTTCTGAAAATCAGCATCCATTTAAATACTTTGAACGTCAGTGGAGAAAGGCATGTAAGTTCATCATAACATCGTAATATACATTATATACATAATTCACTCGCTATATTGCTATATGTGCTTGATTTGAGACTGTCTTTGCCGTTTTTAGGAGGAAATACTCAGCAATGGTGTTGACAGAAGAATCTGCACATGGTTTGTCTTAAAGCATATTAAAAACACCACATAGACATTTAAACAACATTAAAAGCTTGATTGTCACCACAGGGGGACGGTTTCTTCAGAAAATGCATTTTGACCTAACATGCATTTATGAGTTTTTTATTTTTTTTATTTTTTTATTTCATAAAGTCCTTGCACATGGCACAGTCAAAGCATTACATTTGGATAGAGAAAATTCACAGGACTTTTTTCATGTTTGCAATTTTTCTGATTCAAACTGAAATGCTGGTTGTTTTTTACACCTGCTCAACTAATTATCCATGCTGACCCCTTTAAATAGTGCTTAAAGGTGATGTGTGCCATTTTTAAATATTCAAATAAACAGGCCTTTCTTGTTTCCTAACTTAAAGTTGGCATAAAATCAAAATTTCTGTTTTTTGTTTTTAATAGAAAATTGCAGTAGTAAATGTTGCAGCATAGTGCACATCATTATTGTTTTAAATTCATGTTCCTGGTAATCTTGAATCGGAATAACTTCCCTCTTGCAGCGTCTCTTCTCTTCTCTGATGACGAGGGCGGGGCAACCTGTCACTCACATGAGATCGGCCAATAGCAAACCACAACCATCCAATCAATTCCCCACCGACAAAATCAAGCCCCGCCTACATTTGTTCTTGTTCCTGAAGCCATTTCACTCGGAAATACGGCGCTATAGGGAAGAAAAGACGAGCGCAACTTCAGTTTCATGCCAACTTTAATATGTAGTCAACAATTTTAATTTCAACCAATAAATGTCATTACTCTTAGAAAGTGTAACATTAATCCGTTTGTTTAAGGATCCCAAAACAGCTAACAACTAATTTTATTGTTTTAGTATCACATTGAGAGCTGAAATAAAACAAGAATTGTTTAATTTTTTTATTTCAGTTAATGTTTACAAGTTTTTTTTTTTTGTATGGTTTTAGTTTTAGTTAACTATAATTACCTGTTATCCAACCAATGACAGACAAGCTAAAATGACACCCTTTACAGCAAACATTCCAGTGAAATTGTTAGAAATGCCATCCATTCCCCCAGCAGAGTGTATGACTCGGTCACGTACACGTAACTGCTAGTTTTTCAGAGCAAAGCTCCAACGGGGCAAAAAATTGGGCCTGCGAGAGCCGAGCGCAAAGCTGCAAATGGACAGTGAGCGTGAAGAAGGAGGACGCCAGTGAAGTGCTTCGGCAGAAGCTGAAGTGGAACGGGACATGTTGGGCTGCCGGTACAGATAAAACACACACAGCACACAAACCCCAATCACTGCTAATAGTCCCACTCTTCTGTTGATAAGCGCTGAGGATTTGCATTAGCCTGACAGCGGTGTGAAGCCCTGTCCATGTGTGCTGAGCGGCATATGGGCTCTCTAGCCTTTGGCCCAGGCAGTTTGTGTTCTCTCGGCCAAAGCTCCTGTGAACGCCACACAGGGAACGACTCCCAAATCTCCCCGGCATGTGTGGCCATGATAGGAGCAGTGACAGAGAAGCAGGGTTGCATGGGAATAACTAACAATGCACTGCAAAAAATGCTTTTCTTACTTAGTATTTTTCCAGTCCAAATTAAAAAAAAATCTTAAATCAAGATGCATTTACTAGACAAGTAAAATTAGATAAGATATTATGTCCTGTTTTCCGTGGGGATTAATCAAAATTAAGTGAGTTTTTGCTTAAAACAAGCAAAATGATCTGTCCATGGGGTAAGAAAAATAAGATAATTTTTCTGACCCCATGGACAGATACTTTTCCTTGTTTTAAGAAAAAAAATCACTTCATTTTGATTTATTTCCTCAGAAAACAAGACATAATATCTTATGGCATTTTACTACTTTAGTAAATGCATCTTGATTTAAGAATTTTTTTTAATATTTGGACTGGAAACAAGACAAAAATACTAAGTAAGAAAAGCATTTTTTGCAGTGTGAGAAGTGACTACTAACCTGATGCATTTTACAATAAAACTAGCATTGACTTTTTCCAGCTAACAGCGGTGTAGATCTACATCAGTGTTTTTAATGCTGTAATGTGCAACCATGAGTCAATAATCAAACATGCTCTCCTAAACTGTGGAAAGTTTCATTCATTCTAGTCAATCGGTGTGTTTGGGTTTGGACATTCGTGGACACATGTTAGTGAACTCAAAAATGATTGAAAGAAAACTCATTTCAAGTCACTAAGGCTGCGTTTATTTGCTCAGAAATACAGTAAAAATAGTACAACTGAATATTATTTCAATTTAGCTGAATTTTCAGCATCTTTACTCCAGTCTTCAGTGTCACATGATCCTTCAGAAATCATTCTAATATGAGGATTTGATGCTCAAGAAACATGTAGAAAACAGTTAATATTTTTGTGGAAATTGTGATACGTTGATTTTTTTTCAGGATTCTTTGATGAATATAAAGTTCAAACGAAAAGCATCAATTAGAATTTTTGTGTCTTTACTGTCATTTACTTGTACATTTAATGCATCCTTCCTGGATATAAATATTAATTTCTTAAAAAAAAAATTATAATTATAAGGTTGTAAGTCTTACTTTTGTACTAGTATATGATTATTCATTCATTTAAAAATTCTCTTTGAGTATTTTACGCCCAAAACACTGGCTGTGATTAACATATTTTGTATGATGAGGCACTTTTCAATTATTGATTTGACTTTTTCTTATTGGTGTATTGAAACCGGAAGATGCGGCAGGACATGTTGAAGGCACATGAAGCGACGAGAGTGTGAGTAAATGATAACAAGTTTCATTTTTGGGTGTATATAGAAGAACTCAAAGCTAATACACGTTTGATTGGTGCTCTTTAAGTATCCTCAATGTAGTAAGTGTCTTTATTAGTAGCTTGTCAAGCAGCTGTCTGCTTTTTTAAATGAGCAGCTCGACTGCAGTTTAACTACTTTAAATTGAGTAGCTTGTATCTTGACAGGCTGCAATCTCAAAGTAGCTTCCCAGCGCTGAATTGAAGGTGATCTCCTTCACATAGCCGCTGGTTTTCCCGACAGCCTCCTCCTCATTGCTTGGGAATGAAGGACGTGCCATTAATGTTAATCAGCTCTCTCCTGCAGCCGGATACATCAGCTCATTTACTGGAGAAAATAACTCACTGTTTTTTGTTTTAAATAATAACTCGTGGCCCGTAAACCACGCACACTGTCCTTGAGGCGGGCGAAATATTTCTAATGAAATGCCTTTTCACTTTAGTTTCACTCCTGATGGAAGTGGAAAGGCTTTGCTCAAACGAAACGTTTATGTAATGATGATCAGGATCAAAGAGTAGCTTTGATAAAAGGAAGCGAACTAGGTGGGGATCCGCTTCAACACATTTTAATAGGTGTTCAATTTGGCAGGATATTCTTTTTCATCCTCCTTTTTTGGCTTTGCTGGAGTTGATTTGTGCTGTCAGACTTTATGCCGTGAAAGACGAACCCCCGGTCGTGCTGTGAAAACCGCCTCGACTTCAAACGCTCAGTCCACTTTGGCGGGAGCTTGACATTGAACTTCAACTCTCAATGCTTTATGATCAGGATAAACTGACTCAAAGGTTCAAAGCAATTGTTCTGTGCAAACTCAAAAATGTATGATGCTTCCTTTCTTTTAGTATGATTAAAATCAGTCACATGCATCGACCAATGCATTCTCGAATTGTATCTTGTATGCGTGATGTGTCATACAGATCGTTTTATGCTTTTTCCTCTTATTTTTCACAAGTTTGGCAGCATTCACTTTGAGCTGAAAAACGACACTGTCTTCTGTAGAACGGCTTTAGAGCTGAATTTAACTCTTTTCATAACTGATGAACTTTACACATAAATAAAGGTGACTTAATTTGACTTCCAAGTAACAAAAAAGCATAACAATATTTGGTACAATATAAGTGTGCTTTAAAGGGGCTATATGTATGCATTTTCATGCATTAATCCCTTTTTTATTGACCTTAGCTGGATACGGCCATGTTTCTTAGCAAAGAATGAAAAATAACTTTGGTGTGAGTTTATCGGGGCTTTGAATCACGTTCAGTCTCTTATAGATGAATATCAGATGATGTCACCAACGTCTCCTCACTGACGTCACTCACTTCTAAAACTTGTCTGCCGCCATCTTGAGTACCTGTCAGTCGCAAAGGAACTAGCTATGCCTTCAATATGTTGTGCGGTGGGGTGCAACAACAAAAAAGGAGACCCCAAAATATCCTTTTACAGGCTACCTCAGGAACGAAAAAAGATGCCGTAATTTGCGGGTGGGATGGGTGGGACATGTCCCCACCACTTTTGAAACATCTCGCGGCACGAATGTACCAATACAAATAACCAAAACATCTCCAGTTAACTAGCAGAGCATTCATTTTGTTCGTTTGTTAAATAAGAGGCGATCTAGCGCTGAAATGTGTTTTTTCTGAAATCAAGTGATCAAAGTGCTTGTTGCCGCTGCGATCAGTGGCGTGGATATGGTGTTTGTTTGTGGCTCGCACACAGTCTTCACTCAGACGCGCGCTTCAATGTGGAGAGACTCTCTATTCGTTCCGGTGAAATTACAAAACAAACTGCACACAAACGTGTCCCTGCCTGATATACAACCACTGATAAACATAATCGGTTTTGATGAGAAAAAAAAGAAAGAAAAAAAACTATATGAGTTAGGATTAGAACCCAGAACCTCTGACACGCTTGGCAAAAGTTCTGCCCCTGGACCATTTAAATACATACTTTAAATAGTCGGATCAACATATAATATCATTGAATGCCACGATTGGTAGTTCGGTAGCAGCGGACAGAGGCTGGAAGTACGCATCAGGTATCGCGTAGGGATCACACCCTCACGATATTATTTTTTGAAAGTAGCGTTTCTTTTCATGGCAGTCGAGGTGCGAAATGTTGTCTTTCGAGCCATTTACTGTATCTGTACGAAGCTGTAAATAGTAGCAAGTTAGCTAGTTAATGATTGTCAGTACCATAGATAGTACTCGGTAGATACTCAAGATGGCGGCAGTCAACTGGAAAAAGAGCGGATGACGTAAGAGGTCACGTGACTGATATTCATGTATACGTCACTTGAGCACGAGCAATAAGTGCTGCTGCAGTTCACTGATTGGCCACCGGTGGCACTAATAACAAGGGCTTCTGAATTCTAAATATAGACCACGAACTGTAACAAAAAAATATGGAAGTAGTGTCCGTGACGTCACCCGTCGGTTTCTGAAGAGCATTTTTGAAGCCCAAAGTGGGCGGAGCCGGCCATCGCCATCTTGGCAGCACATCACATTAGCTGAGGAGACGTGACGCTAACAGACAGCACGGCTAGTAGTGACATCAGCGGCAATGCACCTGTCACTCAAGTGGCCACGCCCTTAATTATGCAGAACTTTAAGGCTTAATATATTTTAAACGGATGAGTTATGTAAAAATTCACCTCCCTCACAGTCATCATGAAGGGAAAAATTAGCTATATAGACCAAAACCACTTTTTGCACCAGGCTGTAAACATTTTTTTTTTCCGCCTTTAAAGTTGGGCATTTTAACATGGGGGTCTATGGGATTGACTGGAGCCTGCCTCTAGTGGCCAATCGATGCAATTGCAGTTTACGTCACTTCCGTGTTGGTTTCAAGAGAGAGAACGGAAGGTTGCTGCTTGATTTAGACCCATTAAGCTTTCTTTTCTTTTCTTTTTCCAAAAAGGACAAGTTGCTTTTTAAAAGAAGGATCAAACAAAACATTGGAAGAACGTCATGAAGACTGAAGTACAGTATTCAAAGACTAGTAGTTTGTCCCTGGAGAAGAACATAAGCACATCACATGAGAACCTCGGCCTTCAGCTAACAAGCCAGGGTTCTTTTTTTTCTGCGTATAAACACTTATAAATCAGGTCAAAGTGAAGTTTGACTCCAGGAACAATTAAGGCAGCAGTATATGGAAACACAGCACACAAAGAGCTGTGATTAAAAGCCTGAGGAGCTGAGAGAAAGCGATTACTCCTATCTGAGATTGCTTACTTCTAAGATTGCACTTGAGAGTGAGTCGTGTTGTTTGATTTTTCACAGTACAGCTGTTCTACTTCACATTTAAAGGAATATTCCTCGTTACATTCAATTACTGTAAAATTTGAGCTATTCTCCATTCTGAGAAATGTTCAACACAACAGATACTACGAAAAGTCCCGTACACGGTCATTGAGGGGGTCCAAAGTTTAATACAATAACTATAATATAGTATTTAAAGGTGCTCTAAGTGATGTCACACGTTTTTTAGGCCAAAACATTTTTTTGTCACATACAGCAAACATCTCCTCACTATCCGCTAGCTGCCTGTCCCCTGAACACACTGTAAAAAAATGCGGTCTCTCTAGACACCACAGGCTCCACAAACGGCAACAAAAACAAACTGGGCTCACCCGCACCACGAAACACAACAAACAGTGCTCCAGCCAATCACCGACAAGAAGTATTTGAGAGGTGTGGTTTGGGGGTTAGTGCACGTGCACATGAAGGGGGTGTGTGGAGGAGAGAGAAGCATGAAGAGGGAAGTTTGAATTATGGCCGACACACGACTAAAGAGACGACGTTCCGATGAACAAATTGCAAAGAAGAGGGACAAGGATAAGGAACGCGCGAAGTCCCGAATTTACATCGGAAAAACCCTCGAAAGGTGGCGAGAACTCCGCCGGCAGAAGGGCTTCCAATCCGACATTCAGTTGCTCTGTTTTTGCAGAACAGGTAAATCCATCTTTCTTTCTAAATTGATGTTCATGTTCGCCAAACCAACACAAGGATGTAATTAGCTAGAACTATGCAGTCAGCGTTAGCTTTGGTGAATACAACATATATGTTTCTAGCAGCTAGCGATCAATCTCTATTGTAAATGGTCAAGCAAATTCACAGTAGGGCGACAATTTGTGTGAATGATTGTTTTCACCCACTGTTTGTTATGGATTTGAATGTTCATTTATAGGCTATTGACAACTTTGTTGACAACTAAATTTGTTTACGCCACCGCCGTTGTTTATGCTCACTGGGAAACGCGAAGCTAACGTTATCTTGCTATTATTGCGTCCTTGTATGGGAGCTAACGTTATAGTTATAACCTCAGGTGGCGAAACGATTTTAAGACAATGTTTCTCTTTTTCTGCATTCTGTTCTGCAATATATAAAAGCATTTATCTAACTTGGTGACATTACACATTGAATGAAGTATCAGTAAAACTTAACTTTGTTTTTAGTGACTACTTTGACTTTCCTTTATGCCGGGAGGAGGGGGGAGGAGACGGGATGAGGAGGAGGGAGGGTCTAGCTAGCCTCCGTTTTGTTTGACAACAATTCGAATGTCAACACTCCCAGCATCACTTAGAGCACCTTTAAGCTTCATTCCCTGTGTATCTACCGTTAGCAAAGCCTAGCAAATACCTTAGGACATGCTAACAATATGTCAAATCATGCTAGCAACATGCTAATTCATGCTAGCAATGTGTTAAAGCATGTTAACAACATGTTAAATCATGCTAGCAACATACTAAAACATAATAACATGCTGTTAGCAACATGCAATTTGTGTTAGCAACATGCAAATTCATGCTAATAAATTTGCTAAATCATGTTAGGAACGTGTTTAAAGCATGCTGGGTAACATGCTAATTCATGCTAGCAATGTGTTAAATCATGCAACATGCTAAATCTTGTTAGCAACTTGTTAAAACATGTTAACATTGTGTTAAATCATGTTAACAACGTTAAATCATACTAGCAATATGCTAGCAAAATGTTAAGTAATGATAACAACATGTTAAAACATGTTAAAAATGTATTAAATCATGTTAACAACATGTTGAATCATGTTAGTAATCTGCTAATCATGCTAGCAACATGGTATCAAAGTGTTAAATCCTGTTAGCAACAAGCTAATCATGATAACAACCTGCATGTTATCAACATGTGAATCATGTTAACAAGTTAAAACATGCTAGCAATGTATTAAAACATGCTAGCAATATAAATTTTTTTTTTCTTTTTCTTTTTTTTAACTTTACATTAAATAAAACCTTCATTCAACCTTCAAACCTTCTTCAAAGTTATTTTAAACTTTCAGACTTGGCTTTGTCAAGCGAACATCATAGTTTTTCATGAAACTTTACTCAAGTTAATGTTTCTGTTCCTATTGTGAATGATTGATCAGTGCACTACATTATTATAAAAGAAAAAGATGTCTTCATAATCTTAAACTTGCTCCACTCCTGAAATGACATGCTTAGCTGACATAATCAATCCCTCATATTTCTCACTCCTCTCTATATCTCTTGAATATCCTGTTTTTACTCAGATGTAAGTCGTGTTACGAAAGTAAATGGTTTTCGTGAATACTGTTTCCTTTCAATTAAAAACACGTAGATGCAAAACGGTGGTTGAAAATGGTAAAAATAAGCTTAAGCATTCAGCAAAATACACTTTCCCTCGTACATTCATGTAAACTTTAAATCTAGATGTTTTTTAGATACTTACATTTTCTGACATTTCACCTCTTGGATATCCAGTTGTTTCAGATTTATGTCACGTTACGTAAGTAAAATGATTTTTGAATATTTTTTCAATTTGACTAAAAAATTTAGATGAACTAAAAAAAAAGTGGTTGAAACTGGTAAAAAATAAACTCAAGCAAGCAGCACTTAAAATATACATGTTCCCTTTTAAATGTAAAATCTTGATTTATTTAAGTTAAGCCAGTTGTGTAAATAATATATAAATGATTATGTAGGCTATGTATATATGAGTATATTAATAAGCCTTTAAACCGCGCTGTCAGACTGAAGGTGAAGAATATTTGCGTATCTATAAGCTGTAGTTCACACACACACACACACACACACACACACACACACACACACACACACACACACACACACACACACACACACACACACACACACACACACACACACACACACACACTCACTCAAGTACATTTCCAGAATCCTAATGCTTGAATGACCTGAAAATGAAGATGTATTCTGGATGCAATCTCTCTCTCTCTCTCTCTCTCTCTCTCTCTCTCTCTCTCTCTCTCTCTCTCTCTCTCTCTCTCTCTCTCTCTCTCTCTCTCTCTCTCTCTCTCTCTCGCTCGTCACTCATGCATGCAGATCAGAGGTAACCCGGGCTTGAGGTTAGAGCACATCGTTTTATTAGATTGTTCTGCAAGTGAAATGTGGGCTAATTGCAAAGGAACAAGACTAATCTCAACTTTATATAGGCCACAGCGGGAGGCACGGCTCCATCTCTCAGCACCTGAATTCACTGACAATAAGAAGAGCAGTCGAGCGTCTCTGGAGACTCATATCTTACTGCCTTTAAACGCTCCGGCTCTATTTTTTCTTTTTTTGGTCCTTCATTGACAGGCTTCATTCATTCTTTGGTACATTTTTATTAACATCTGGACAAGCGGCCTTAAAGGAACAGTTCACTTAATGAAAATTCTGTCATCATTTACTCACCCTCAAGTTGTTTTAAATCTGTATGAATCAACACAAAAGAAGATATTCTGAAGAATGTTGGTTACCAGACAGTTGGACAACATTTACTTCCATTGTTGGAAAATAAAATAATGGGAATTAAATGTTGTCCATCAACTGTCTGACATTCTCCAGAATATATTATTTTGTGTTCAACAGAAGAAATAGATTCATACAGATTTGGAACAACTTGAGGATGAGTAAATGATGACAGAAAGTGAACTTTTTCACTAAGTCAAGTCAGATATATTTCTGTAGCGCTTTATACATTTACATTTTACATTTAGTAATTTATCAGACGCTTTTGTCCAAAGAAACTTACAATTTAGGACTAAGTTAAGTGTGAAGAGGCAAAAACAACGCAAGAAGTGCTAAAAATACAAAGTTCAGACATTGTTCAGAGTAGCATAAGCCCGGTAAGGGAGGATTATAGGAAAGGAATTATATATATATATATATATCTTTTTTTTTTTTAAATTTAATTTATTTTTTATATGAGGTTAAGTGCTCACGGAAGAGATGAGTTTGCAGCTGTCTTTTGAATGTTGTCAGGGATTCTGCATTCCGGATGAGGGTGGGGAGAGCGTTCCACCAGCATGGAACTGTGAATGAGAATGTTCTGGAAAGTGATTTTGTGGCTTTCTGTGATGGAACCACGAGACGTCGCTCGTTGACCGATCGTAGGTGTCTGGTAGGGATGTAGACTCGTAGGAGTGAGTGAAAGTAGGAGGGAGCTGAGCCTGTGATAGTTCTGTAAGCAAGCGTCAATGCCTTGAACTTGATGCGAGCAGCGAGAGGTAGCCAGTGCAGAGAGATGAACAGAGGAGTGACGTGGGCCCTCTTGGGCTCGTTGAAGACGAGACGAGCTGCAGCGTTCTGGATCATTTGTAGAGGTTTAGTTGCAGGTTAGAAGTCCGGCCAGAAGGGCATTGCAGTAGTCAAGCCTAGAGATGACCAGGGCCTGGACGAGAAGTTGTGTTGCATGCTCAGTTAGGAAAGGCCTGATCTTCCTGATGTTGTGCAGTGCAAACCTGCATGATCGAGCGGTCTATGTGGTCTATGAAGGTACTCTGTACTTATACAGTACAGATCGTTTCAAAGCAGCTTCACTGTAATAAACAGGAAAATAACAGAGTAAACGATCAAATATGAGACAAATATTGTGTTTTCATTTAAATTTTTGCTTAAGTTTTGGTAATTCTGTTGTTTTTTTGTCATTTTTATTAGTTTTATATAGTTTTTATTAAGTTTTAGTTTAGTTAGTTTATTTAGTTTGAGTTCTTTTAGTACTTCAACTAAATTAAATGAAATAAAATAAGCTATAAGCTGTTTTTATATATTTTTACTTCAAGATATATATATATATATATATATATATATATATATATATATATATACTGTATATATATATATATATATTATACGCGCGCGCGCGCGCGCGTGTGTGTGTATACTTCACACACACACACACACACACACACACACACATATATATATACTTTTAGTTTTAACTGATTAAAAACAAAGAAAACTCACTGATCTCAAACTTTTGAACAGTACAAAATTACAATTCTGCTGTAAAGCAGCTCTAAAAAGACAATAGTGCTATTATTCAGCTGAAGTGTTGATTCAGTTCGATAACTGTATAAAGTTTGAGTTAAATCCAGCTATATAGCTGCTCTACAGAAGACAATAGCAGCGTTACTCAGCTCATTTTGGTGAAGTTTTGTTCTCATCCAGTCAGACAGACTGTCAGTACTATCAAATCAATAATATTACTAAATGTGAAGTGTCTTTTAATCCCCTTTCAGGTTTCACATCCCATTACTGAAGTAAAATTGATGGTGAAAGCGTGTTTTAGGAAAGCAGAATGACCAAATAGCAGTCGTTTAATCAACTCATGTCCATCAGGAGGTCATGTTCACTCAGAAGGCGTCTGTGTCGCTACTAGTGTGAATAGCATGTTAACGCTCATGTTTGCCACTGTTCTCCAGAGCCGTCAGATGTGAGGACTTCAAGAGAGCAGTCATGTGCAATGGCACAGAAACAGAACATATCATCTCTAGTGAATGAACAAACACACCTGTGAAGCTTGAGTGAAGAAAACGGCTATTGTTCTCCACAGAAAAGTCACTTACAGAATCACTTACAAAGAAGTATCATGTTTGCAGTCATGATGACATGATCGTCTGTTATGAATTCCACCCTAAAAGTTTATAATATATATTTTTTTATGTTAATAAAATAAGTCAATGCATTTATTTGATCAAAAATACAGTAAAATCGGTAAAAATGTGAAATATTATTGCAATTTACAAAAACTGTTTTCTATGTGAATTTGATGTAAAACGTAATTTATTCCTGTGATCAAAGCTGAATTTTCAGCATCATTACTCCAGTCTTCAGTGTCACATGATCCTTCAGAAATCATTCTAATATGATGATTTGATGCTCAAGAAACATTTATGATTATTATCAATGTTGAAAAAAGTTGTGCTTAATCATATTTGTGTGGAAATCGGGATACATTTCATCATGATTCTTTAAATAGAAATTTCAGAAGAGCAACATTTATTTGAAACATAATCATTTGTAACTTTATTGTCACTTTTGATAGATTTAATGAAGTCTTGCTGAATAACAGTGTTAATTTCTTTAATTTTAAGGTATGTAGCCTAACGTTTTTTTTCTTCTTCTTCTTCAAAATTAAAATAATGAGTCAATACATCATCAATCCTTCTTCCAAAACTTGTTTTGTCTTACCCTGACTCACCATGTTTATATTGTAGACCTGTCGGGATGATTTGAGCTGGAAATTACGTGCACACGTGACGTCACTCGTCCGCGTGTGTCTCGTCATATCCGTAAATAGAGAAAAGTCGTGTGTCTGGTGTGTAAGTGGCAGGGGTTAGTTGTCACAACCAGTGAAAAAAGGTTTACATGGAGCCGCTAAATCGCCAATCGCCTGTTTTAAACAAACGCTGAACAGAAGAGAGTCTGCTGGAGAAAAGAGAGCGAGACAGACCTCGTAATAAAACAGGAATCAACATTAGCTTGACTTTCAGAGATGGAGAACTCAGGGATTTGAAATGTTGTAAAAGCGAAGAGCGAAGAGTTGTCACGCAGAGCTGAAGCTAAAACAACAAGCACATTTCGCACATACACCGGCGTCATGTTAACACGGTCTGTTTGCCGATGTTGTGCCGAATTTCGACCCCCTGCCAAATTATTACCCCCCTCTTTGAAGTTAGTACCTGATTGCCTAATCCTAACCCCACCCCTAATCCTAACCTCTCCCCGAATCCTAACCCCTCCCCCACAACTAATCCTAAACCTACCAATACTAGGGGTGTAATAATTTGGTGGGGGTCGAAATTCGGCACAACACCGGCACTGACAATCATGTATACACGGACTTGTGTAGAATTTGATGCTATATGTTTAAAGGTGTGTTGTGGTGTATTATGTCCTGTATGTTGGTATAGTACCTGGTTTACGTGAGTTATATGGGGAATCAGTAGCTGTAACATCAGCGCATATAACATAATAGGATTGTTGTCTTATGTACAGAAATAAATCACCCCACCATTATTATTTGGTTTATATGGTTTATTAAGTACAGTGTTAAGAATGATACAAATATACTTACCACATTTGACGAGTCATTTGCCAAACCTGTTAAGTAAAAAATCCGGTCCATTTATACACGCCATCTTGGTAGCGCGTCCGTGTGTGTGACGTCACCGGAGGTTTCATCCATCATAGCTGTACAAAAGAAATGTTTTATGAGTTATTTGTTTTATTATTTGTGTGTACATAATGTGTGTGTTATGTGTGTATCTGCAGATATGAGTTGTATTTATTATTGTTATTATTATATGTATATTTGATTTATGTGAAACACAATTACCTTTTCAAATGGTACGTCCCGGCCGGGCAGGGGAGGAGTTAGGCCTATAAAAAGGCTCCAGAAATTTAGTATGAGGTTGGGAAGTGCTGTTTGTGTCGTGTGGCTGCATGTACAGGTTAGATTTTGTCTTGTTGATATAATTTAGTTTGGTGTAGCTTGTGTTTTGTTGCATTTAAGTTTTTTCTTTTTTTCTTTTTGTGTTTTTCCCACAATTATTGAGTGACTGTCATCGTGTGGCAAATAAAATGCACTCTTGAACCTGACCAACGGCTTCCTCTGTCTCTTTGGGCCTCCATCCGCTACTGCTATCGTAACAACGTGTATCATGGTATTAATGCAGCGTTCACATCTCATTCTCTTCTATAAGGATATTCATCAAGATGTGAGGTAGGATGTCCATGAGGAACTGACTGGAGGCTGAAAAGTGACTTATCTGACCACCGGATTGATGACGTTAGCTGAAATAGAAAGTCATTTCAGAGGTGTAACACATTCATACATTTTAAAGGGGTGGTATGATGCCCTTTTCACAAGATGTAAAATAAGTGTCTGATGTCCCCACAGTGTGTGTGTGTGTGTGAAGTTTTAGCTCAAAATATCCCACAGATATTTTATATAGCATGTTAAAATTGTCACTTTTTGAGGGTGAGCAAAAAACGCATCGTTTTTGTGTCCCTCCCTTTAAATGCAAATGAGCTGCTGCTCCCGGCACAGGGGGCGGAGCTTCAACAGATTGTGTCCTTTTATCTCACACAGACACACACTGAAAATTTCTAAATCTTTTAGCCTTTTATGTTCAAACCGGAGTCAGACAATGATGTAGAGACTCAAGACGAAGTGACAACATGTAGAAGCAACAGGACATTTCTGAATGGTTAGATGATGAATTTATGAAGCTTATGTGTAGTTATCTTCTAGTCATTGATTAGCATATTCTGTCTTGATAATCTATAAATCATGTTCCCGAGGTCGGGTTTATGTAAATTCTAGGGTTGGTGATGTCACTAACCCAGCAGGAATGTGGTGTAGTCTCTACCAGCCGTTTGTTGTAGTCCTTAAAAAGTGATTTCTTTAAAAGCAAATATCTCCCTTTGCTTTGAACTTTGAGCGTTGTAACTTTGCAGATGTTGTTTCTGCTCAAACAGCAACATTACACACTAACTAAAGTTAGAAAAGTGGAATTACAATCAACCACCCCTTTAATGAAAAATGTAAGGTTAAGTAGACCTATTTTTTTTTTGTCATTCCCATTAGGACCAGGAATACAAATTAAGAGAGTCAATTTAATTGCATGTTTGATTTAAAAGCTATGCATTCCATATTGTTGACATATTATCATGGATATGTTACACATCACTCCCAGCAATTACTGATCTACATCACTCACGGTGTTTGCGACGTGCTCACAATATCATCAAGGACCACACACACCCCAGTCTAGGACTGTTCTCCATCCTCCCGTCTGGGAGACGTTACAGGAGCCTTAGAAGTCGCACTAGCAGGCTTAGAAACAGTTTTTTTTCCCTACACCATAACGCTGCTTAACATCAAGCCCCAACATTAGCCCCTGTCCCTGTGCTGCTCCGCCATTCTTCTCCTTTATTTATTTTCTTGCACTCGGATTATAGACTGTCTGACTACCTCTGATCACTATGCACTTTACCAATACATCTCAACTATGCACTATATGAAATCTCTACTTATATGGCCCATGGACCTTCGGAATTTTTATAGAACTCTATACATCATATTTGCAAAATGCATTTTTAATAATTATATTTTTACGTATTTTTTTGATTGATTGAATGATTGATTGACTGCATGGTTAGATGTAAAACTGCATTTCGTTGTACAGGTTGTAGCCTATTTGTGCAATGACAATAAAGTTGAATCTGATCTGATTTTAATAACAATAAACTAGTGAGATTAGTCTCTAATCTCAAAACTAGATCTAGTGTCTAGATCTAGTCTGGACTAGTCTAGATCTAGATTAGTGTCTAATCTCAAACACTCCAGCGTTTGTTGCTTAAATGCAGCTGGACTACAGTTGTGCACCTGATGTGGTTTTTCTGTCTAAATGAGCACATGGACTCAGGTGTAGGTATTCTTCCGCCCGTCCTGTTTAGGACAAAAACATGTCACAGAGGAACACATAAAAACAGCCCTGTCTGAAAACACCTCTATTTTTAGTCATTCTGAGGTGTTTCAGAGTCTGTATGGCACCATAAGTGCATTTGTTTTTCTCTAAAGTAACCTCACTTTGAGGTCCTGTGAAGCCGATAGAAGCGCAAATGCGACATGGAAAAAGCAAAGTGAGATCAGGACACTTTCAGTAAAGATCCCCGGAGTAATAATGCACATGCACTGCTCCACAAAAATAATAAAAATACAAACTTTTTTAAGTGTTTTTCTCAGTCGGACTCACTTTTGAGATGTTTTTAGGTCAAGTAATTAGTATTAATTATGTCCAGCCTGGATTTGAGCACATTTAGCTATTTTAAAAAACTGAAGTTTGTTGTAGTGAGGATACAGAGGGAGGAAATGGCAGTCGAGTGCACAATGATTTCCCAAGGCTGTTCTGTTTCAGCTGCGTGGTCGTCTTCATACATAATGGATCACGCTAGAATCCGAGCCCCGGCGTTTTAAAAGGCTTTTTCTGTGTCTCCTACATGATACACATACATGCAAGGTGTCATCAACATACTTTACTAGAGAAAGAAGTCCTGTTATCACAGAATAATGCTAATTAAAAGAGTTCACAACAACAGCATTTGCACATGATGGCTATTTCCTGCTTTGTTGTAGATAAGTTTGGGAGCAGTGAGATTTGCTGCATTTATTAGATGAAAAACACAGTAAAAACTGTGAAATATTATTGCCATTTAAAATAGCTGTTTTCTATGTGAATATATTAGTAAAGTGTAATTTATTCCTGTGATCAAAGCTGAATTTTCAGCATCATTACTCCAGTCTTCAGTGTCACATGATCTTTCAGAAATCATTCTAATATGAGGATTTGTTGCTCGAGAAACATTTATGAATATTATTAATATTTTATATCTATTAATATTCCACATATTTTTGTGGAAACAGTGATGCATTTTTTCAGGGTTGAATAGAAAGTTCAATGAATAGAAAGTTCAGAATTTATATGAAACATAATAATTTGTAACTTTACTGTCACTTTTGATCAGTTTTAATGCATTCTTGCTGAATATAAGTATTATTTTCTGTTCAAAAAACTTACTGACCCCACATTTGGAAAGATACACACTTAAAATCTTATATTTAAGAACTTTAATTTTATAATAAATATTCTGCTTTTGTTTTTATTCGTTATTTACAATGTATCTTGGTACTGTAGTTTATTTACTGTAGTTTATTTACCCATATAACAATATTACACTGATTGGTACCTTTGTCTTATAAGTGGTTCAAGAAGAACTCTTTGAAAACTACTTCCAGAAATCAAGTCCAGAAATTATATGAAATTATATTATATTATAAGGTTATATTGTTTCAGCAACTTCTAGACTCATTTTTTATTTTTTTGTTACTTTTGTGATTAAATGATTTATTATGATTAACATATTCTGATTAAATTTCACACTGAGAAAGTTTTTTTCTGTTTCTAATGTCTGCTCCCCTACGCCTGTTCCAGTCTTGGTTTCGCCACCCACAGTCAACACAATGCCAACTACACTGGAAATTGATATTCATCCCCTCGCTGCTTGACTGAACATTTTATATCAAAGAGAAACCAGACTTTGATGTGTTACTGTGACTGGAGATCTAAGACTGGAAAGTGTCAAATGAGTCGGATTGTTCCGAGACGTCGTGCAGGACAGGTCGTGACGGGCCGTTGAGAAGCTCATCATCTGTCTTTCCCTGTTTAACGTTTGCTAATGGTGGAGCTCCTCTGCTGACCAAAACAAACACGTTTAGCCCTATTCGGACGGGATAATTAACTTTACAAGGGTAGATGGAATAATGTAATTTTACCACAGGACGTCTGTAATATTAATGGCCAATTCGCACTGGATAAGAGATCTCAGTAAACTAGCAGAAGTGGGAGAGTAACTCGATTTACACACCGCCGTCACTCCTGTCGTCATGTGTGTGTTACGCTGCTTCCTGATATCACGTGCACAAACACATATAACCTATATATATATATATATATATATATATATAACACAGTTATGTCCGGTGGAACGATGTATTAATGAACTTCAGATTGGATTGTGTTGGTAATAGGCACTGACGCTAAGAGATGTTTCGTGCCTCTAACAAGTGCTGTCGATCTTCTTCTGATCTGATGGTGTGTGTGAAACACTTGAGTTTTGCCACAGACTCGTTCCAGCGTCTAGAACGCAACTGATGCTTTTTCAAGCGTCTCCATACTTTGAGAAAACGCGGAAAACTACTTTTAAACACGAAATGACGAAATATTTACGTACATATTTACAGCGGGTGTATTCCCACGGGATTAGTATCACCTGAGGTCATTTTCCCAGACCTTTTTACTGAAGGTAGAAGTCGCCGTAATCTTTACTGACATTGTCCGACATGATCACTGAGATGCACATTCAGACAGGACTGAAATCACAGAGAAGCTCTGGTAATCATTACTTTACCCCACCTCTTCATGTTACACTAGTCCCGTCCGAATAGAAAGAGATCTGTGGTGAGCAGAACATCCACTTATAAATGCGATGTGTTATGCAGTCTTCATTGAATTATTAGAAACTTCGAAGATACTGTCTGCGTAAATATACATTAGTTGTGCTTTCAGTCTACAATGGCCTCTACGGACTCTTTAAGTCAACATGAAGCACATTCATAACCCATTTTACTTGAATGCCCTTGTGAAAAGAAGAGTGCTTTATCATGTTGAATGTGCTCTTGTAGTGCATTTCTGATTTGCAGATCTTTAAGTATATTTAAGTGGCTACACAGACAAATGTACTTAAAAAGAGTCCTCTTTCATGACTGTTTCTTACCACAGTTAAGTCCACTTATTTTTTTAATAAAGCCAAATTAAATGTTTTTCAAGTATTCAATTCAAGTTCAAGTAAGTTTATTTATTTGGTATATACAAATGTCAAAGACAATTTGTATATTGAAATGCATTTGGTTGAGGCTCGGGCATATAATGCAATATATATAATTCAATACAATTTAGAGAGAAGAAAAAAAAAGTAGATATTTACAGAATTGTTCAAGGCATTGACGCTTGCTTACAGATCCATCACAGGCTCAGCTCCCTCCTACTTTCACTCACTCCTACGGGTCTACATCCCTACCAGAAGCCTACGATCGGACAACGAGCGACGTCTCGTGGTTCCATCGCAGAGAGCCACAAAATCACTTTCCAGAACATTCTCATTCACAGTTCCATGCTGGTGGAACGCTCTCGCCACCCTCATCCGGAATGCAGAATCCCTGACAACATTCAAAAGACAGCTGAAAACCCATCTCTTCCGTGAGCACTTAACCTCATATAAAAAAATTAAAAAAAGAAAAAAAAAAGAAAAAAAAAAGTTAAAAAAAAACAAACAAAAAAAACAATGCTTTTCCCTTTGAAACATCACTTATCAGGCTTATGCTACTCTGAATAATACCTGAACTTCGTATTTTGAGCACTTCCTGTGTTGTTGTTGTTTTAAATTAGTCCTAATTTGTAAGTCGCTTTGGATAAAAACGTCTGCTAAATGACTAAATGTAAATGTATATAAAATGCAAAACAAATATATGTTTGCTTTGGATATTAAATAATGCAATGCAGGCTATAGTATGTGCAGTGTGTTTTAAAGTGCAAAAAGCTCTTTGTAAAAGAAAGGTTTGTGTGCAAATATGCAGTGCGTTTTAACAAAGTACATTTTAAATTCTGTTTTAATAATTTTTAGTCACGCTTTAAAGATACGTTGACTAATGTATTAAAGCACATGTAAAGTACTTGATCATTTTTAACTGTAGTGTTTTATTCAGTACGTTACATACAGCTAATATATTTTAAATGCATGATATTGTACCTTCATATGTCATTACTAGATTTCTATAAATATTTGTCAGTATACATTCAGCAGTAAACTTGAACCATATATCAAAGACAATAGAATTATGAAATTGCATAACAAATATGTAGTTAATACCAACTTAAAGGTATAGCGGAGGATCTTTCCAAATTTTAGATAAGACCCGACCTCTCCACTTTTTGAAAAGTTTGATTGATTCACCAGAATGATTGACAATTAGGAGGACCAATAGTTTAGACTACCCACCAGGAAGTAAAACATCCTCCGCTATACCTTTAAGTGGGCCAAAAAAACACACTTTTAAGTTCAAATAACTGCATTTAATACATGCAACTAACACATTTGAATTGAATTGCATCTTAATTTAATTTAACATGTTTAACATTTATTTAACATATTATCATTAATTTAATATTTAAATTGAACATGTAATAAAGTGCCTGGATTGATATTATAAAGACAAAGATTTTTTTTATTTTGAAATAATGTGCATTGATATTAAAGTAAATGGGGATGTTCATGTTCACTTTGCCTAAAAAGTCTTAGTGTCATTGCTTTAGATAGCAAATTATCAAAGCGAGTGCCATTTTATCATCTCATGCAGTGACATTCAGACATTAAATGCGGCTTAATGTCCAAATACTTAATGTCGTCTCACAACCCCCCCCCCCCCCCCAAAAAAATAAATAACTGATTTAGGACCTTTTTATTGCAAAACCATAAAAAGAAATGAAAATGTGATGAGGCCGTCGTTAATGCAGAATGCGTTTAAGTTGTTTCACATCAGATCTGCTCGTATAGCCTGAGGAGAAAAATCTAAATCATAAACCCCACTTGAATCCAATGATCCAAAACTCATGGAAATGTCAGAATATTTCACCCTCTAGATACTGCTTTTCAACCAGAAAATTTTTTAAAATAGTGAGGCCAAAAGAACAACTTCAAAACATAAAAATATCATCGAATAACCCGTTTTTATATTGACAGGCGTTTGATGTAAACATGCATTAATGTTAAAAAATGTTCATGTTGCATTAACGTCACAAGCTTTGAAATGACATGAGGGTGATTATATGATGATAATGCTCTTTGAGTTCATGAGATATTCAGTCTGGCATGTTGCAAATTTGGTCAATGTAATAAAATATATAATAAGAATGCGTGTGTGAACACAAGCGGGACGTCTGATGTTCTGCCATCTCTCTGTCTTCACATTACAGGCCTAATGCTCCTCTTCGATTTTCTTTTTCCTTAGATCTTTTTCTTTTAGATCATCACGATCCCACCCGTCCTGAAATGACCTGCTCATCTCCCAAAACTCTGTGCATGTGCATTTCTGCACGAGAAGTTTAGGTAACCGCAGATTGCAAAACTAATTTGCTAAAACGGTTCCCTCGAGTTTTGCTTGAGTCTCAATGAAATCTCAGGTCTCCAGCTGACTTCCTCTGCTGCTGCTTTCATCTGTTTTCTTTGACTTTTTTCCCAGCGTAGGTGCTCCGGCTGTGAGCGATCAAGTGACTTGTGATGTTGGAGAAATGCGTGAATGTTAATGTGATGGTTCACACTGGGGTCAGTCGGGTGTGCGTCTGATCCAGGATTCCTAAATCTGGTATGAAAAGATGCAAAACAGCCTAAATATAATGGGAGACTTTTCAGCATGTTGCAAAATGACTGAACAAATGACTTTCTCGGTTAAATGGTCTATAATGTATAATTCAGAAGGCCTTGTTACTAGCGCCACCGGTGGCCGATCAGTGAACTGCAACAACACTTATTAGACTGAACGTGATTCAAAGCCCTGATAAACTCACGGTGAAGATCTTTTTCGTTCAGAAAGCATCTGATCATAGAGATGTGTGGATGTTTGAACCAGATGTGCGATTCACAGGCATCATGTCGACAGATGAGGTCATTAAAAGTACACTGTTATGATAGTTTGATTATAAAGTATATTTGAGATTTGAGACTATAGACTATATAGATCTGACTGTGTGAGATTCTAGTTTGAACTCTTTTTTTTTTTTGCATGACACATTGACAATACAGTACAGAACGGCTCTTTCAGCATCATCCTGAACATTGTATAAGCATTTCATGTGTCATTGAACGGAGGAGAGTAAACGTCACGTCCTTTTGATTTTCCCAGCAAAACCATCCTGAGTCCTTCACATAAAAATCAGTCGACAGGCTTTCACAGGAAGTCGGGGAATGTCTCGTTTTTTTATGTTTCATTACAATCCGTTCACACATCGGCAATAAAAAAGCGACTAATGCATGTAAATTCTTACATATAGCTTCTTTGATCAACCGTGTCACACACTCCTTAAAAATAAAGTTTCCAAAAGTGGGTTTTCACTGGGATACCATAGGGCACTTTCACACCTGCCTTGTTTGGTCAGGATTTTCGGACTTTTCAGTTTGGCCCGAATCAAAATCACAGGTGTGAAACCTCTCCCGGACCACGGCCCGGACCAAACACACAAAATTTGGTCCGACGAAAAGAGGTAGTCTCGGTCCGGATCAAACTGAACAAAGGTTTGGTTCGTTTCTAGTGTGAAAGCATTTTCTGTATGGTTCGGACTTTCAGACCATTTACAGGACGTTCCGGTGGTTCCTGCGTAACCTAAACAACTGAAGGAGAATATTTATGTGCAGATCTGTCAGTCCTGCCCACAGCATTTCTTCCGACACACACACATTTTTCCTGCGTCCTGCCGGCAACGATAAAATGTTCGTTCATTTGGCGAATGTGAACTAGCCTCGAGTATAGTCGGTGCTGCAGGGAGTAATGCTGTAATAATTACAGTATAGTGGCAACGATATGTGTCTGTTCATTCATTCTTGTCAAAGTTACCCGCCGAATTGACAACACGCTGACGTCAGACGCACGTCCGTTTACAAACCAATCAAAGTCAAGATGCAGCCCACATAGATGATGACGACAGGACGCAAGTACGTCATGTAAAGTTCTTTAGTGTGCTCGCATAATTGCAATGTGAAACCAAACCAAAACTAACCAAATGTATAAAATAAACAGGAACTTTGGTTCGGACCTAGGTGCGGACATTCAGGTGTGAAAACGGCCATAGAATAACCATATTTGGTTCCCCAAAGTCTAAAGAACCTTTTTCCACTACACTGTAAATGCAAACATGGTATTTAATTAAAAATAGTAAATTGACCTTAATCATTTTTTTTCAACCTGCTATTAACACTCGCTTTTAGTAAGTTACTTGTACTTTGAGGTTGAAAAATCTTACCAGCTCAGTCTACTTGAGCTGGATTCATTTAGAAAAAGTAAGTTTATGACCTGTGGGCATGCGCAGATCAGTCCTCTCTACGCTAGACGGCGATATATGGCCACGCCAAGACCCGCCCTTCAATAGCTACTATTGGCTGAAGGAGAAAACTGTCATTTTAAGCCACCATTGTGGTGATAAGTGTTTGTTTTAGTTGGGCTCTTGACCCTTATATCATTCATTTTAGATTTTGTTTGACTGCTGTACTTGAATTGTAACAGCCAGATGAACAAATAGAAATGGTGATCTGATGATGTTGGTTGTGTTTTAACATAATCGTTATTTCACAATCATTTGACTTGATTCACTTAACTCATATAGAGCCCAATTTCTGAGTTAGGTGTATTTTATTAATTATAGCAGCACTGTCCTGGTACAGCATAATATTTTTTTAGCCATTTCAATGAAATCCAAAAAATAAAAAAAAATAAAAAAATTATGTAGCCACACACAGACATCAAGAATTAGCATATGAATCTCAGCAATGGTGACAAACAGATCACCTCTGATCATAAGCTCATTATTTATTCATGCAGCAATGCATGATGGGAGCCATGAATGAGTTTTGATTGGTTGCACCCAGAATGCACTGCAACATGCTTTATTATTGTCACCATTGTTGAGATTCACAGGCTGATTCTTGATGTCAATGTGTCTAAAACCTAAATAAAACAAAAAAATTTTATTTTTTGTATAATGGAAACTTTTAAGAAATTCTAAATATTATGTTGTACAAGGACAGTGTTGCTATAATATTAAAGTAAACCTGACTCAGAAATTGGTTAAGTGAACTTGAAAAATGAGTGAGCAGAACTAAAAGTGTTAAGTTGTAGGTATTTAGTAATTCTAAGTGGGGTTAAATTTATATCAAGCAATCCACACAAAATATAAAAATTAAGTTAACACTAAGCATGGCTATTAAGTTACATGAACATAAAAAAAAACGTGCTAGTGGTACTACTTGATTTAGTACTGCACACTTACAATAAACAAGCTTTTCTAACTCACTAATCTTAAGATTACTTTGCTTAATTTTTTTGAGGCAACGAGTTTGCATACTTTTTTTTAAGTAAGGTCAACTAATTACATTTTACAGTGTATGTATAAAGAACCTTAAGGTTCCATTGATGTCGAAGGTTCTTTATGAAAAAGTGCAGATGCTACATAAAGTTGAACTCATTTTGAGGTCGGAGAATGTACAGTTTGTGTCTCCTAATTCCAGTTTATGTTAATTGATAACAATGTGTCTGTTGTGTAGATAACCACAGCGAATGAAGCGACAGGCACTTTCATACAGTAGCCTACACTCAAATGAATTTGCATAACATCAGCCGTGTGTTTACCTCCAGCACTCCTGAAGGGAACGAAACAATGTCTTCTTCAAAGCAGTCACACATTAAAGACATCGAGTTAGAAACCTCCGCTTCATAAAACTGGCAACACGTTCTGTTCTGTTTGTGTGAGTTTGATTTAGCAGGGAGGATATACAATTAAGATTCACATAAACACAATGAGTAGAATGAAACAGAATGGAGATGTGTGATGCTGTACAGTGGCACAGAAGATAAGACCACCGTCTGCTAAACTGCAGGAGAAATTGATTTTTATAGACGGGCATGTTCTGGAAAGTGTGTGTGTATTAAAGTGCAGAATTTTCATTGGCAATTTTCAAAACACAGTAAAAAATACTGGAAAATAAAACATTCTTGATACTAAAATAACTGAATCATATGCATGTACACAAATGTTTTTTTTGTTGTTGTTTTTTCATATTGTTTGAGATGCAAAAGAGTTTACTAACATTATAAGTGGACCTCGTGGGGAAAATGAAATATGACTTCTTTAATTTCCGTGAGATTGCCTGTGTTTCGCTCACGGCCATCAGACGCATTTATCCGTGATAAACTGCCCATTTCTTGGAGATGCAGTTTTAAATGGAGACCTTTAGGAAACACACAGTCCACATTCGTTCTGAGCAAATATATGAATGTTGTGTTCACCTAAATCAATTTGCCAGCATGTATTGCATACTAGGTCGGCAAATGCATATCTGTGTATTGAAGCAGATGTGAGCAAAAATTCAGCATGTGAGGTTTGGCTCTCTTTCAGTTCGTGAGTTTATTGAATTAGTCTCACAGTGTGTTTGACTGACAAAATCAGCGAAACAAAAAAATAACATAATTACATCATTTGTTTTGACTAGTTATGCCTATTTAACAGTTAACTATAATGTCACCACATTATTTTCAGATTTATAGCCTAAGTAGTCAAAAGTAATCAACAATATATATATATATATATATATATATATATATATATATATATATATATATATATATATATATATATATATATATATATATATATATATATATATCTGTATATAGGGGTGAAATCAGTGGGACTCTTTTTGCCATTGAAATAACTTGGAAAAAGTGCCCCAAATATATATATATATATATAAGTATATACACTACTGGTCAAAAGTTTTAGATCGGTAAGATTTTTAATGTTTTTAAAAGAAGTCTCTTCTGCTCACCAAGGCTGCATTTATAAAAAAAAAAAAAAAAAAGTAATATGGTAAAACATTATGACAATTTAAAACAGCTGTTTTCTATTTTTTTTAATATATTTTAAAATGTAATTTATTCCTCAGATGAAAGCTGAATTTTCAGCATCATTATACTCCAGTCTTCAGTGTCACATGATCCTTCAGAAATCATTCTAATAGGACATCACAGGACATCACAGGATGTTACTTTATCCTCTACAGTAAAAGACCTGGGTGTTATACTCGATTGCAACCTGTCTTTTGAAAATCATATTTCATATGTTACAAAAACAGCCTTTTTCCACCTTAGAAACATTGCTAAGCTACGTAATATGCTATCAGTTTCTGATGCAGAAAAGTTAGTTCATGCATTCATGACCTCGAGACTGGATTACTGTAATGCTTTATTAGCTGGTTGTCCTGCATCCTCAATAAACAAGCTACAGTTAGTCCAAAATGCCGCCGCTAGAGTTCTTACGAGATCAAGAAAATATGATCAGATAACACCGATTTTATCATCACTGCATTGGTTACCTATAAAGCTCCGTATTAATTACAAGGTATTGCTACTGACTAATAAAGCCCTAAACGGCTTAGCTCCAGTCTATTTAACGGATCTTCTATCACCCTATAATCCATCGCGCTCTGTAAGATCACTACATTCAAGGCTTTTGGTCATACCTAGGATATCCAGAACCACCAAAGGAGGGAGAGCATTTTCACATTTGGCTCCAAAACTCTGGAATAGTCTTCCTGATACTGTTCGTTTGCTCAGACTCGCTCTCCCAGTTTAAAACTAGATTAAAGTCGCATCTCTTCAGCCAGGCATTCATATAATCCCACAGTTCAAACTACAATCCGGCCTCTAGCTCATAAATGCCAGAGGAGAACTGGCCCCCGACTGAGCCTGGGTTCTCCCAAGGTTTTTTTTCTCCATTAGGTCACCTGATGGAGTTTTAGGACACCATTAGGTCACTTGATGGAGTTTTTCGGTTCCTTGCCACTGTTGCCTTTGGCTTGCTCAGTTGGGGATATTTTGGGGATATTTAATATTTAATTTAATTTTATCAATCAATAAATTCCACTTGAAACAAACCTTGTTGTATTATTTTAATTTAATATTGTGAAGCTGCTTTAATACAATCTGTATTGTGAAAAGCGCTATACAAATACACTTGACTTGACTTAATATGATTTTATGCTCAAAAAACATTCAATATTATTATCAATGTTGAAAACAGTGTACAATTTTTTTTCAAAATTCTTTGATGAATAGAAAGTTCAAAAGAACAGCATTTATTTAAAATAGAATATTTTCTAACATTATAAATGTCTTTACTGTAACTTTTTGATCAGTTTAACTCATCCTTGATGTATAAAAGTATTGATTTATTTTATTTCTTTCCCCCAAAAATAAAATTAAAATTCTTACTGACCCCAAACTTTTGAACGGTCGTGTTTAATGTTACAAAAGCTTTAGATTTCAGATAAATGCTGTTCTTTTGAACTTTCTATTCCTCAAAGCATCATGAAATAAAAATGTAAAAACTGTTTTCAACATTGATAATAATCATAAATGTTTCTTGAGCATCAAATCATCATATTAGAATGATTTGTGAAGGATCATGTGACACTGAAGACTGGAGTAATGATGCTGAAAATTCAGCTTTGATCACAGGAATAAATTACATTTTACTATATATTCACATAGAAAACTGCTGATTTACATTGAAATAATATTTCACAATATTACTGTTTTTGTTTGTATTTTTAATCAGATAAATGCAGCCTTGGTGAGCAGAAGAGACTTCTTTTAAAAACATAAAAAATCTTACCGATCTAATTTACCGGTAGTGTATATATATAATATAAAGTATTATCCTGCTTGCAAATTCGTGAGCTGCATAGGAGTTTGAATATGATTTTTCATGCCACACACACATGTATAAAGGCAGCTCATGGCAGAACATCAACCTTTTGTTTTCTGCTGTTGTTTTCATGAAAGCAGAGCTGTGTCTGACAGTAAAGCTGGTGTTGTCAGGTGTCAAGGAACAGACTGAACATGTTCTCTGTTCTGCGCATCTAACTGAACTTGTGCCTCTGTTCCTTTAATCCCAGCATGCACTGGGGCGTTGGAAGGCAGCACAGGTTGCCAGTAGTTTCAGTTCAGTCTGTAATGATCCTCAGACACCAGCGATGACCTTGATTTGCTGGAGCTCAAGGGCGTCTGATGCCCGAACACCGTCACAAACACACACAGACAGGACACAACTATTCATTACAAAAGCACATTTCTGTCATCGTTTATTCCCCTTCATGCCGTTCCAAACACGTGACTTTCTTTCTTCTATGCAACACAAAATATGATGTTTTAAAGAAGTTTTACACATCCACATTTTCTTGACTTCAGTGAAACTACTTTTGTAATTAATTTAGGGCTGTGAAAAGATTAATCTTTTCACAGCCCTAATTTAAATGTAAAACATATACAGTCCTCCAGAGTTATTTGATTATCATTGTGATACTATTATAGTTTTTATTGATGTTTTGAATTAGTGTTTATTGTTATATTTTCACTTTAATTTTAAAGTTTTAGTAATTTTGTAGATTTTTTGTAATAAAATCCATCCATCCTGTTGATCATTTTTGATTATTAATAAACTCCATATGGTGAACAAATATCTGTCTCTTTAACCATCACACCATGAGGTTTCCCTTCACAAAATATGAATGCCATTTAATCGTTTTGTCATGATAAGCGTTTAGTTTTCATCTTTAATTTTCATCTACACGCATACTTTATTTTATACTTTAATAGAGAACCCCGTTCACGAGACTGATGTTCAAATAAATCACCTTTAGAAACAGGGTTATTCCGTATGAATCACACAATAATAACACTGTTAAAAATTATTTTGTGGTGAAGTAAATGCTACAGAAAAAAACGATGTAATTTACATGAAAAAGTTAGTTCAGGCAAAAATAAAAAAAACTAAGTAAATTCTATATTAGCACTCAATTAAAGTGTGTAGAAATGAAAGCGTAAATATCAACGTTATAAAATTAAGTACAATTACTCAACTTTTCTGATACTGGTGTTCCCATAATGCACTGGGTCTTGAATAATTAATGAGGTTAATTGTTCACTGTTTTCCAGCTGTATTTACACTGTTTTTGTTGTTAGGATTAGTAACTTTACATTTTGTGACATTTGGAGTTAATTTTCTACTCAAAATGACACAAACACATTCAAACACAAAAACGATCCATCAAATGTTCCCGTCATTGTGTATTGTGCACCAATAATTGAGGTCTCCGCGTTCACATAATGTGTAACTTTTGATATGTAGATCTCATTCAATATCTATTGTATTATTTACTTAGATAATTCTAAGTAAAACATATATTTTATAAGTGTGGTTTAATTCAATGTTATATTGTTTGAGTGAAATGTATTTCAAAGGAGACTTCAACTATATTACTCAACCTTTCACTATAGGCAAGTTAAAATTACTTATTTTCTCTGTTACTTTCACTTAACTTAAGTAGAGTTTACTTAATTCCATATGTGAAATTTGCTTAAAAAATATTCGTGTGAAATTTTTCTTAAAAAATGTTTTCGGCAAAAACTTGCCAAAGACAAATTTAATAATTTTTACTTATTGTTTTTTTCAGTGAATATCACTTACATTTGTGGGTCTCAAAAGGTTTTGCTTCACATTTAATCCAGGAAAAGTGACACATTGTCTCCATTTTATTCATCCATAAGCCAGTTTATTTTGCTATAATAACATGCATGATTAGTTAGTTGTCAGTTTTGTGTCACGACCCACCAGTTGAGAACCACTGACTTACATAATGATTCTATCATAGATTACCAGTTTGCCGAGACAATATTATATCTCGCCTTGCACTTAACGAAAGACCTCCTGCTCTTTAATTAAAGGTAATGATATTGTGTGTGTGACTCTAATGGAGGATGATGGATATGATGCCCTGGTGTTTGATGAACTGTGTGCCATGTATAATTTCTAATAATTGCACCGATGCCGAGAGGATGTCACACGCTGTCGAAATTGCTCGAGGTCACTTCTCTTGATAAAAAAAAAAAAAAAAAAACAGGACACATTTTCCATATATAATATGTGAGATTTGATTTTTTTTCTTTTTTTTTTTCTTCACATCAGGGAGTCCAAAAAATGAGACTTCACAACATTATATGCATGCAGCTTCTTTCTCCTCTCCATGCAATGAAATCCTTGATCAAATTGGTGGTTTAACACAAACGGACCCCTGCTGACGGTGAAAATAACAGTACTGGAACAAGCCGAGGTCCGTCCCGCCGCTGCTGGATTCAAGGGGAACATCTCAACCTGCTGCCAGCCAAAACAGGCCTGATACATAATACACAACAGTACAGCTGGAGGAGAGGAATAATTCAGTGACCCAAGAAAATGTGGAGGGGAAAAACTGTAATACGTTTCTGTGCTGAATTTCACCAGCCTTAACCTCGGGGGGAACGTCACAAACTGCATGTAGAGCTACTCCAGAATTAGAGAGAGGGAAAATGTGTCCTATAACCAAGCAAATGAAAGAGGAAACATAATTTAGACCATATTCAAGTAGCGAAACTGCTTGTTTATCTTCTGTGCCGAGAGACATCGTGGCTGAAAACAGATCCATTTTTCCAGGAAATCACTGTCAAATTGCAGTACTACTGTTTTAGATCATATCTCTGGATACCTGGAGCTTGGATTCACTGCCATCATCTCCCGAAAAAGCATCGCATGCTTATAGATTATGATGTTTACTTGAGCCCATGTGGGAAGATTGCTGGACTATGATTGTTTCAACTGAAATGTGAATGATTAGTAAAAAAAAAAAAAACCAGGAAAGCCTGAACACAATGTCCTTTGACAAAAAATCTTTGAAAATCTGTATTCAGAGGCAGTAAAAATAGTGTTCAGTGCAAAGACAAAAGGTTTGTGATATCACATCATAATCATAATCAGTGTCTATAGATTACGCACAGATTACTTACAAATTGTAAGCCATTACTATTACATGTAATCTATTGCATTACACATTTTGGGTAACATAATCTGACAACTTTTGCCTCAACTAGTTTATCACATAGATTTGAATATAATAATCTTGTGCTGTAGTGATTTACCAATACAAAGAGAAAAACTAAATGTGCATTAAACATCAGGGTTTCTAAAACTGGGGTTTGTGAAGGAACTGCAGGGGGTTTGTAAGTTGATGAAAAGCTAATTAATTAAACCATAAAAAGATCATTTTTAAAATAAAAACAAAGTAAAACTGTAATGTTGCTGAGGAAGACGAGGATCTAAACGCAGGGTGATTTAATAAAGTAACACAAAACAGAGAACACAGAACACAAAGAAACAAAACCTTGGGAATCACAGAGAGATACAACCATTACACGTACAACAACTGACAAAGTAACAAGTGAAACACAAGGGCTATAAATACACAGGGACCAACAAGCTAAACAAGATAACAAGGGGGTGTGGCTAATTAGAAACACCTGGGAAGACTAATAAACTAGAAAACTACAAAGGACTACAAAACATGACACAGAACAGGAAATAAGTCCACACAAGACAAGGGGAACACAAGACAGGAATCATGACAAAAACACACACACACAAAATATTGTATTAGTTATGCTGTGTGGCCTTCCACAAAACTGAATATGCATAAAACTTTCTAAAACAGCAATAGGCAAGAAAAGGACAATTTAAAAGATAAAAAAGGAATCATGTTATCAATTATAATGTAACTGTAGTCTGATTATGAGTATTTTTAAATGCAATACAATCTTACATGTAGGCCTATGTTCAAATTTGTTTATTATAATAACACCCAACATATAACACAATAATTACATAACCACAGAGAAGTGAAAAATCAAAACAAAACAGAACAAACAGCAACAAAAACAACAACAAAAACAACAACACCTGCATATATTCATCAAAAAATTTTACAAACCACCAAAAGGCCAAGATGGCCAATGATAAATAAATAAGTAATTATGTCAAAACTATGTCATTTTTGGAATCTGATTATGTAATCCAGATTACATATAATCAGTTACATCTGAGCATCTGTCAAATGCATAGATATAATGTCCACATATCAAACACTCCACCTTTAAGATAAATCAGCAACCCTTTAATTTGATATTTTTAACATTTCAAATTTTATTTATTTGTCAAGTTTAGGGTTTCATGAAATCATGAAAATGTCAAATTATTTCAAATAAATCAACACTTACTAAAAAGTCTAATTATTTTAATTTTTTTAAGTGCATGTCACGTGACCATTAAGCTATGAACTATGAACGTGAACGTGTCGATAATTTGCTGAAATATTAATCTGTCAAGTAAATATCTTTGGGTTCGGCTGACAGAAAGGGTTTGGGTGTAATTTAACCTCTGAATGAACAACATGTTCTGATGGTTCAGCATCTCCTTTTACCAACCATTTGCTGAAAAAGAAAACTGACTTTTTGTGTGTGTGAGTTGCAAGCCCTGTTTTGCGTGGAAAGTGCCAGCTGTCGTCGACAGGATTTGCATTCCTTTATAAAGTAGATTTCTTCTGAGTGCTTTTCACTTGTGCTGTTCTTAAGGTGAAACTGCTTTCCTGGCACGTCCTGCCCACCATCTCGAACCTCCTACAATAGCTAATGTTTTCTTCCCTGGGCAATTACTTCACTCACACCCACTTATATTAATATTTGCATGGTTTTCATGCAAAAAAAAGTTTATGTCTTGATTAGAAAGTGCACGAATCAGAATCTGCATAATTGTATTTTGAATTTCACACTATGAAAAAAATATAAATATTTCCTTACCTATATTTTGTCGTTTTCCAGTACAGTCTTCAATCAAGATACATTTAGTAAAATGACTTTAGATATTCAGTCTTGTTTTCTGAAAAAATTATCAAAATGAAGTGTTTATGCTTAAAACAAAAACATTTGCCAGTGGAGTCAGAAAAAATTATCTTGTTTTCCCCTTTTTCTAACCCCATTGGCATATTTCTTTCATGTTTTAAGCATAAACTGGCTCAAAGCTGCTCTAAGCGATGTTGGGGGACGTCACTTCTTGTTGGCGTTCGAAGTATTGTCAAACAAAACGGAGGCTAGCTCAACCCTCCCTCCTCCTCATCCCGTCCCCTCCTCCTCATCCCGTCCCCTCCTCCTCATCCCGTCCCCTCCTCATCATCCCGTCCCCTCCCCCTCCCTTCCGTGCTTCCTGAAACTGGCATGAACCATTTAGAAAAAACAGACCGGATTTACCCTGTCCAGCAGAAACAGAGCCTCCTGAATGTCGGATCGGAAGCCCTTCTGCTGGCGGAGTTCTCGCCACCTTTTGAACGCTTTTCCGATGTAAATTCGGGACTTCGAGCGTTCCTTCTCCTTTTCCCTCTTCTTTGTTATTTGTTCATCAGAACGCCATCTCTTTGGTCGTGTGTCGGCCATATCAAAATTCTCAAGAATATACATTTTTAACGTTAGTAGTTGTCTAGGACATCTCTCCTCTAGCTAACTTCCCTCTTCATGCTTCTCTCTCCTCCACCTCCTTCATGTGCACGCGCACAAACCCCCCACCCCCAAATCATTCTTGTCCGTGATTGGCTGGAACACTGTTTGTTACGTTTCGTGGTCCAGGCTGGGCCAGTTTGTTTTTGTTGCTGTTTGTGGAGCCTGGGCTGTCTACAGAGACCGCGTGTCTTTACAGAGTGTTCAGGGGACAGGCAGCGAGCGGATAGTGAGGAGATGTTTGCTGGATGTGACAAAAAAAAATTGGGCCAAAAAAACGTGTGACATTGCTTGGAGCAGCTTTAATTTAGATTTCCCCCCCCAAAAAAACAAGACTTAATATATTATGCCATTTTGCTTCTCAAGTAAATGATTTAAGAATGTTTATATATTTGTAATGCAAAAAAACAAAACAAAAATACTAAGTAAGAAAATATTTTTTTGTAGTGCACAATTTCCCATATTGATTAATATTCAGCATATATTTTTTCAAGCATGCACACTGTTTATACGCCTATATATATATATATATTATTATTATTTTTATTTAATTTTTGCCGATACTAGTCAGCTCTATTAAATAATGCCGGAATCACATTTTAAAAAAAAAAAAAAAAAAGAAAGTTGCCAGCAAATTGCTGAAGACACAAGCGCTTGAAAATGTTATTTGATAGTGCATGTAGAGATTGCGGTCTAATTAGCTGAGCGCGAGGGGAAATGTGAAGGGAGTAATTAGACTCTGATGCTAAATTGTTGATGCAGCTTTCCCTGAAAATGTGAAGTTTGTTCCCCAGAGAACATCTCAACCTGACACGGGTGGAATATCAACCGCAGCACGTGCATGTAAAGGTGTCTTCCTCCTCCTCCTCCTCCTCCTCCTCCTCCTCAGGTATAAGTGTTTTGTCATGTTAAATTCTGCTCGTCGCATCAGAACAAGGGTGTTTCGGGTTTTATTTGCCTTCCCTTGACCTCCTTCTGTTTCTCTGGCCCTGTTGCGGGTTAAAAGCGCTTCTGCCAACCAAGGTGCTGCTCATGTGAAATGAATGTTTATCAGTAAGCGCTGGTGACCGGCGGTTTCTACAGGAGATGCTCTGTTGGATGTGAGCTTGGCCCGATGCCCGGACACTCTTCACCAGCCTCACTGCATCGCCCTGGATGTGTGAGGTCGCATTAGGAGGGAGAAAACAAGACACTAAAAGCCCATCATGCAGTGCACGCAGTGGCCATCAAGGCTTGATAAAGAAATGCTGCTCGCTCGGGGTACCTGGAAATGGCCAGTTAAGTCTGACAGGTCAGACATCATGTGATGGCCTATTATTAAATGATTGCGTCATGAAAAACAGTAAATTGCTTTGTTGCAGAGGGTGAGTTATTATGCTTTAGGTTCCTTGTAGCCGGGCCATTGGAAAGAGATTTTTTCAAAGAAAAAATGGCTGTGCTTTTGGGGTTTTTTTGGAGCTTGACCCATTTCTCATTATTGTTAAAAAAACAAAAAACAAAAATAAAATAAAAACAGCGTAAAGTGCCTTTCGCACCAATAATGATAACTATAGCCTATATATTGTCTTCCACACCAATGCATCATAACGTTTTATTATAAGCGCGCTGCACTTTTGTGGTCTGTCGCTTTAAATGCGCGTGCTCTTTAAAGTAGGATGGATTCTGATTGGCTGTCCAATGTTTTTATCGTTCATCAGCTAAAAAAAAAAAAAAAAAAGTCTAAAAGTGATTCCATGGTATCGTTCCTCTGTATCATTATCGTTATAGCTTTAATTAGTTATAATTTTTTTAATATTTTGATCGATTTTTCGAACTAAATCTTCATCCTTGGTGTGAACTGGTCTTAAAGGGATACTCCACTTTTTTGGGAAATAGGCTCATTTTACAACTCCCCCAGAGTTAAATAGTTGAGTTTTACCGTTTTCGAATCCATTCAGCCGATCTCCGGGTCTGGGGGTCCCACTTTTAGCATAGCTTAGCATAATGAATTGAACCAGACAAGACCATTAACATCTCTCTCAAAAAAATTGAGTTTCGATATTTTTCCTATTTAAAACTTGACTCTTCTGTAGTTACATCGTGTACTAAGACCGACGGAAAATGAAAAGTTGTGATTTTCTTGGCTGATATGGCTAGGAACTATACTCTCATTCCTGCGTAATAATCAAGAAACTTTGCTGCCGTACCATGAGTCCAGCAGGTGTAATGATATGACACAGCGCATGCCGCCTGATAATAGGCTACTGAGCTGGGGACTATTATCAGGTGCTGCGTCATAGCCATAGCCAGCCACTCTGAAGCGGTCAAAGGCGATTCTAAAAGAGTCAAAAAGTCGAGACAGGACCCATCGTCAACATTTCTGTGTCCACCACTCTAGGTCATAACAAACTACAAAATAGACTCAAGGTGTTAAATACCGGAATTATCCTTTATTGAACCAATGGCGATAATGATAAAGATATAGTTATAAAAATCTTTCTAAATGTCACAGAATAGCAGCATCCACACCACAACTACAACAATATAAGGAACAATATTGTTGGAATCAATTATAAAGTTTTTTCCCAGCTGATGAACGATAAAAACATAGACAGCCAATCAGAATCCATCCTGCTTTAAGAGCTTGTGCGTTTAAAGTGACAGACAACAAAAGTGTGCTTATAATGAAGTTATTGTGCGTCAATGTAATATGTAATATAGAGCTTGTAATATGTACTTAGTAATCATTTTAGCTATTGTTGTAGGTGTGAATGGGTCTTAAAGAAATAGTTCACATTAAAATTAAAATGATCCCATAATTTACTCACCCTCAAGCTATATTCTACGTGTATTTCACTTTCTTCTTTCAGACGAAATCAATGAGAGTTATATTAAAAAATACCCTGAGCTCTTCCAAGCTTTATAATGGCAATGTCAGAGTTTTTGAAACTCTAAAAAGCGCATCAATCATCATAAAAGTAATTAATACGACTCCAGAAGGTTAATAAAGGCCTTCTAAAGCGAAGCCATGCGTTTTTGTAAGAAAAATATTCATATTTATAACTTTATAAACTATAATCACTGGCTTCCGGTAACTAGTCTAGTTCCAGCAGAAGAGTGACCTCTGACCCGACGCATGACGTAGGACGTAGCTCCTCTTCTCTTATATCAAAATCCTCCGACATTTTTGTTTCTCTATCCTCTGCGCTTCCACATTTGTCAATCCGTCATGCGTCGGGTCAGAGGTCACTCTTCCGCCGGAACTATAGTTTATAAAGTTATAAATATGGATATTTTTCTTACAAAAACCCATTACTTCATTTCAGAAGGCCTTTATTAACCCACTGGAGTCGTGTGGATTGCTTTTATGATGATTGATGCACTTTTTGGGGGCTTCAAAAACTCAGGTACCATTCACTCCCATTATAAAGCTTGGAAGAGCCAGGATATTTTTCCTCCGATTGAGTTCGGCTGAAAGATTAATGTCATGTACACATAGGGCTTTAGGGCGAGTAAATTATAGGAATATTTAAATTTTGGGGTGAACTATCCCTTTAAAGCTGTAATCATCAGCTCTGAGTGATCTATTGCCCTACAGACCAGGGGTGTGTTTCCCGAAAGCATTGCATAGCCAATGGTAACAACAAGTTCCTCTGAATTGTGTAGGTAAAGACGACTTTAGTTGGCTTTAAGGAAACTCACCCCATGGCCAATAAAAAGAGCAACGCATTTTGTCCATAAGAGTTATTAACAAGGAATCACAAATTAATGCTGCTCAAATTAATCTTGTGTTAGAAGAGCTTAAAGGAGCTTTAATAATTTGAGCACTAAAGCTGTGCTGCTGATTGTCTTTTTATTGGAACTGCAGTGTTTAATTACTCATTTCTAGTTGGCAAGATGACTTTAACAGTACAGTGCAAACAATAATTAGGTCAATGGCACATTATTTTGGCCAGTGAACACCGAAATTGAAAGGGAAGTCTCTTAATGTCCTCTGGCAGTGTGTCTGTTGTTCTCCTTGCATTTTCACAGATGCATGCAAGAAATCAATAGTAGCCTATTATGAAGAGGAATAAGAGGAACGTTACTGGCTTTTGGAAGAGAGTAAATGTTAACGCTACTAACTACACGGAGATGAATGAATATGCATGTTACTTGACTACAGTTTTGCATTTTTCACCATACGGTCACAAATTTCTTTAGATTTTTTTGTTTTGTTTTTAATATACAAATTATAGAAAATAATGGAAGCCCAGTTTGCATTTACGAAGTATTACAAGAATGGTTTACATGTTTATTATAAATTGTATTTGCATTTGAAAAATAAATGCAATTCGTTTTTTTTTAAAACATAGAAATAACGATATTTCAGCCAGAGTATCTTGAGACCAAAGCACAAAAGTAAAGCAAAAATCTAGTTTTTCGAACTGTTTGTCACTAAATCAACACTGAGGCTAGTCATAAAGAGCATAAATATCATCTGACTTGAAATACGATCTCAGTTATGACGCAAACGTTGTCTTGAGTGAGTTTCGAATCGATTCATCGAGATTGACAGATTCGCGGAAATTAATCAAACTTAACAAGTCAAACGCCATTTTGCTACTTAAGTTTGAAACACAGATGCAGAAGGATTGCATGGAAGAAACTAGACCAGTGACGTGGTGTTTGCTAAACTTAACCGAAAAAAAAAATCAATCATCACGATATTTAGCATGTTGCTTTATGCATCATATAAATATTCCGTGAATATATCGGCCAGCCCTAGTAGAGTGTTTAGAGTCCAGTCACGGATGGGTTAAACTCGCTCGCGCTGAAGGCGCATCATATCTGAGACAGCAGGAGGAGACGCTCGCTCGCGCTCCACACTTGCGCTCGATCCTCCAGCATCCTCCACGCGTCTCTGTCCAACTCACAGGAATAACCCACACCACTTCAGCTGTGCGTGGATGCCTCTTTAAACCCCGAGCGTCTCCACACACACACACACACACACTGATTTAGATCTGCACAGACAGAGCTGCTGATCTCCGGCAGGTCCAGTTGGATGCTGGACCCCGGAGCCGCGTCCGCGCGATGCCCGGCCATCACTGGATATAAATGACAGATCCAAGTGTGTGTGACTTCAGTGCGCCGAACCAGAGGCTGCATGGGAGATGAACGCAGCCGCCAAACATCAGCCTGATCTGCTCGAGAGACCCGCCAGCCTCCTGGTACCAACATGGGTAAGAAATCCAGCTCCAACTCAACTAATGTGCTGACAGATCGGAACAGGCACCTAGGAGCCATTACAGATCAGGTAGTTTTGAGCTAGTACGCTTTCAAGGGGTATAATGTGCGAGTATAAATGCAGCTTTTCGGTGTCAGGCGCGTTTAGATTAGAGTAACTTGCTTAACTAACTTTGGGTTACACTTTGTTTGGTAAGACTTTATTTTACAGTGTAATTACTATAGTAACTACATGTAACATATAAATTGTGCATTAATTACATAGAACTAACCCTAATCCTAAACTAATTATTATTACTCAGTACTTAAATGTATAATTACACTGTAACACTGACACATTAACATGAATTGTAACCCTTTTTTGTTCTTTTTACAGTGTAATTATACATTTAAGTACTGAGTAAGATTGATTAACTATAGGGCTGTATGGGTTAGGATGAGGGATTGGTTTGGTTGAGGGTTTGTTGCATGTAATACTGCATAATTTACTGTTATTACTGTACACGTAACATATGTAACAAGGACCCTTAAATAAAGTGTTACCTAACTTTTTTATGATTGAGATGTGCTGTGAAATCCAACACAATCTCATGGTAATATTTGTTGTGACTAATGAAGTACATGGCAGAGAGATTACACATGATATTTCTTCAGATGCTCCTCTTATATTAGTAAAAAAGAGAGAAACTATTATTGGATTTGAGTCAGTTAGAGTTTTATTTTATTTTGAGTGCCACTTTTTTGTCATATTTGAACAAATGGTTGAGAATGAGATTTCAGGTTCTTATGTGGTGACATAAAATGTGACTAATTACAACTGACAGGTGTGAGATGTGCAGTTGTTTAGATATTTTGAGTAGATATTTTCTGTCATATATCTTGTGCATTTTAAAATGGTGCTTTGCAGATCTGAAGACAGCCAATCATTTTGTATTTGGACGACAACCCTAACATTTCTGAGCTCTCACATTTACAGTGTGACTTTTAGACGTACAGGCTTTTCCTTGTCATGTTGTCGTCATTGTTTTTGGAATATATTGGCATTTTTGCACTAAAATAAATAAGGTGCAAAGTGAGTTCATAGCAGGGTATAATAATTAGGTTTTTAATATAAATGAGGTGTGGGAGAAAGAGGGCGAGATAACGAGCTATTAAAATATAATTGAAAATAACTGGAAAATGATGTAAAAAAAATCTCATTATTGCTTCAGCATTGGTGATTAAAAAAATAACAATACAAGCATGCAGGAAATGTTGCATAATTGATAGAAGAAATCAAAGCAGATTTGAGGTGACAGTGTAATCTCAAGGCAGAATGAGTTTTTGTGCTATTGTTCCCGTTTGCTGTATTCCTCTTTGTGGAGATAATGATGTGTGACAGTGTGGAGTGGCTTCATTCGCACTGTTCCTGAGGTGTTCGGAGATGCCCTCTCCCAGGATTTGCTCAGCCAAAGCTGATTGCTGCTTTATTTGTTTTAACACGTTCTGTCTGGTGCTGCGCATTTGTGGTGGGCATGTTCTTCTTAATTGGTAAATGGAGTCTTGCCAGTTGCACTGCAGGACCTTTATCAGATTGGAGGGATTTTCAGAGGTATCAATAAACGCTGGCTCACTGCTTTAGGTTTTGACGAGAGTTACCCCAAAAAAGCAGGCAGAGAGGCTCTGTGAAAGAGATTGGATGTCAGTAAGAACAGAAATCAATACAGATTTTTTCCTAATAAATGTGTTCTTGAGCTACATCCAGTACAGTGAAATCATTCGTCTGATATCTGCTCAGAGAGAGAGTCAAAGGCAGGTACAGTTATGAGAGCAGAATGATGTTACTTCATTGAGAAACACAGCACTAAAGCAGTTATTTCTGCTCTTATAATGATGATTATTGTGCTTCAGTGGCTTTTAGGCTTCACCTTTGATCTGATCTTTAATCTCACAGATGAAAACTGTGGTCATGTGATAAAGCGAGACTTGAGTGAATGATGAGAGTATGCATGACAAAGACAGACAGATGACCGATGCAAACTTGCTCCAAACTCAAACTGTACTTACTCTATAAAGCAAGGGTCTTGGTTTAGTAGCCTACTTATGTTATGGATTTCCAGCTTGCTTTCATGTAAATGTCAATATAACAATGTGCAATGAACAATGTCATGCTCATAACTAGCGAGTAAACAGAACCCAAAAGCATCATTGGTATTGTAATATTTTAATCTTTAGAGGGTGATGCTTGTATAATGTAAATGCATACAATGCTGTGCTGCTTTTACTTTGTGTTTTACACATTTTCTAATGAAACAATTTTCCTGCTGATTCACTTGCCCGTTAAAAGGAATGATGTAAATGCAAATAAAGATGAATAATTGTGTAAATATACACAAAACTAAAATATATGCATATTTTTACTTTTACTTATAGTATGTGATAATAGTATGCTTAAAGTCAAACCATCAAACCTTGTAATATACATTTTACTTTTATTATATATTATAAATATAAGTAAGTAACAGTATGCTTTGTCAAACCATCAAACCTGGCAATATGCATATTGTTATTTACTTATTATTACATATTATTAAGTAAATAGCAGCAAAAATATGCATACATATTGCAAGGTTTGACAAAACATACTATAAATGCATATTTCTACTGTTATTTACTTATATAATATGCAATAAATATCACAAGGTTTGACAAAGCATACTATTACTTATATTGCATATTATTATTATTATTATTATTATAAGTAAATAACAGTAAAATATGCATACATCTTGCAAGGTTTGACAAAACAAAACATTTTTTTTTCTGTATTTAAATACAAAATGCAATATAAGTAATATTGCAAGGTTTGGCATAGCATTATACTTATATCGCATATTATTATAAATAAATAACAGTAAAATGATGCATACATATTGCAAAGTTTTTTTCTTTTACTGTTTTTAATATAATATGCAATATAAATAATAGTATGCTTTGTCAAACCATCAAACCTTGCAATATGTATGCATATTTTTACTGTTATTTACTTATACTGAATAATATGCAACTGTTACGAACTGCTCCGAGACAAGAAGGTTGAGGATCCAAATGCAGTTTATTTAAAGTGTTATTCAGAATTGCAGTCAAAATCCAGGCAAAGGTCATACACAGGCAGGCAATCCAACAAACAGACAAATCCAGAGGGTGAGGCAAAAACAGGAAAACCAGGACACGGGCAGAGATCAAGAACCAGGAATAACAACAACAAAGGAAATGCTCAGAAATGCAGTGGAATAACGTACAAGACTTCGCAGGGAATAATGAGGTGAACCAGGCTTATATAGGGTGAACTAAACAATATAATGAGACACAGGTGAATGTGATAATCAGGGATGATGAGTCCGGGCAGTGAATTATGGGAAATGTAGTTGTGAGTGAATCATGATAGTCTGGTGTGGAGTGCCCTAGCTCTGGTGGCTTTCAAGGGTACTCCAGCTGGTGACCGTTACAGCAACAAGTATGCTAGGTTTGACAATACATACTAATATTTATTGCATATTATATAAGTAAATAGTTATAAAAATATGCATTGCAAAGTGTCATGATTACTGTCTCATGTTCCCCTGATTTGTTTTGGACTCTTATTTTGTGTATAGTTTTGTTCTTATTGTTTTTGTTGTTTGACTTTGTGTATTTAGTTCCTGTTTCCTTTGTTTCCATTGCTTGCCTTGTTATTTTCCATAAATACTCTTGTTCGTCTCCTAAGCAACTAATCACTTACAGCCCTTGTGTCCTTGTGTATTTATACCCCAGTCTTTCTGTGTTCTTAGTCGAGTTTTGTACTTACATGGGTGTATTGTTGTTGTGCTTATTTCTGGTTCCCTGGTTTTCTGGTTCCCGTGTTTGATTTCTTTTGTTATTATATTAATTAAACATTCTGCTTTTGGATCCTGATTACATCAGGTTTGACAAGCACTATACTTACAGTATACTGCGTATTATAGGAGTATACAAAAATATGCATACATATTGCAAGGTTTGACAAGACATACTATGTATGCATGTTTTTACTGTTATTTAGTTATATGCATGCATACATATTATAAATATGTAAATAACAGTAAAAATATGCATGCATGCTGTTTTGCAAGGTTTGATAGTTTGACAAAGCATGTTATTTGTAAGCATTTTTTTATTTTTTTTACTGTTATTTACTTACAATACAATAGTAGTATTCTGTCAAATCATCAAACCTTGAAATATGTATGCATATTTTTACTGTTATTTATTATGCAGTATAAGTAATAGAATGCTTTATGTCAAAAACATAAAACCATGAGCTAAAATTGCAGACTTTGCAACTCTGGAAGCATCATAATTGTATCAAAAAATATCTCATAATGAATTAATATGATTTACATTAGGTAATTAGTCATGTATAGCAGATGTAAACTTCAGATTAACTTGCATAATCGCTTTGCAGCCGCAACCTCCACCTCAACAAATGATGTCTCTTATGTGTGCTTGTGCAGATGGGCATGTGAGCCACTAATCTGGCTCTTATATATATTTGTGAGGTTTGATTCAGATCCAACTCACACATGTGTCTCTGGAAACACTGCTGGAAAGTTCTCGTGTGCTTGTCTTTGGGATTTGGAGACTTTGCCAGTGCGCCTCACGGAGGCTGTGATTGGCACATAAATGTTATAACCTTAAAAGTCACAAATCTTTTATTCATGATCTGCAGGACCAGACTCATGGTCTTGTAATCTGATAGTTGCAGCTGTGTATCTCTAACTGGTTTAGTCGTGGGGTTGCTTTATAGTCAACTAGCATGGTATTCATAAACCTTGGTAATATAATTCAGGTTTTGACATCTTTAAGAAAACCGAGAGTGATGTTTGTCAGTGAGTTTCTGATGTGTTGTGTGTGTTGCTGCAGTAAGTGCCATGACAGGTTGTTATCAGGGCTAGTTAGATGCTCTCCGGTTGATACAGTGTTTTGTGTTTTCACTGACCGACTCGTGTAAAAGAGTCTCCTGTGATCTTCTGGTCTCTAGATACAGCTCGGGTGAAAATTGCTTCGTAAAATAACAGCACACCTCACCTCAACTCACACGATTTGGGGAAGTTTAACCCTATAAAGCCGACTGGATCAGATTTGATACGCAGATTTTTAAGGCCCCTAAATGATCAACATGATCATACTTTTTCAGGAAGTAAAAGCCTTCCTTAAGCTCGTGGTTCACATGTATTTTTGCTGTGAAATCTGCACTGATTTTTAGTCAGTTATTAATGTTTCAAGATCAACACTTACTGGAGCATCTTAGGTTTACATGATTATCTATGCATCATTTTTTGGTAAAATGTGAGACTCAAATATGATCATCAGGCTTTTGAGGAAGGTTTATTTGTTCATCTGTCAATCATCATTGTGTTGCATTGCATTATATGTTTTAAAACTACAGAGATCATAAAACTAAGCATTTAAATATCATCTTACTAAGACATTATTGGCAGATATAGAGTGATGACTGATATTTAAATGTGTTTTATGTTAGTCTCCGCCATACTGTTATTAAGATCTCATTGATTTACATTACAATCATCAGAATTTCATCTCACTTTTTGTCACCAAATCTGCACCAAATGTCATATTTTTGTTCAGTTTGGGCCTCTGAATAAATTTGAGCTGTTTTTCCCCTCCATATTCTCATCTATCATACTATATGAGCCATAAAAGCATGACGTATCAAATTTTGCCGTACGTTCTTTTTTTTTGTGTGTGATTGTGTTCAAAGGTTCAATAAATGGTTCCATAAAAAATAAAAAAAAGGATTTTGATCTGACTATTTTGTTCATATGTCAGGCAATATCAGGGTTAATATTTGGTTTCACAAGCACTACTAATAATTATATTCTGAACATAATGAATTTGATGCACAGCGTTTCGCCATTTTCGGCTCTGCTGAAACACAAATCTATCGCGATCGGTCCCTGGGGCCGGTGATTTACTTCCAGCATGACATGACAGATTGTAACAGAGTCACAGCTGGGTAATTAGTCAACCTTAATATAAAACTGCATGTGACCTGTTGGGTGTCGTCGTTATCTGCGAATCAGCGTTTAATATCTCTGTCTTTGACATGAACACGAGCCGTAATACATGTTTGGCTTTTAAATGATCAGCCATTATTCTTGAATCACTCTAATAATACTGTCCTGAAATGTTTACTCACCCTGTAAAAAAGACAGCTCTTATCCACCACGTCTTTGTCACCGAGCCCAGCCTTGCCTTTTCATTTCCATTATGATTCACGACAGGTATGAATTTTAATGAGCTCCATTTCATATTTGGAAACTTACCTCGCCTAAATGTTCCTTCATTCTCCACTGAGTTTGATGATTGCCATTTTTTGGGGAAAAAAAGTGAGGATGCTGTGATCGCTGATTGTGAGATAATCAAGAAGGTGCGATTTATTAATTACTCGGCTTTCATTAGTTAGTTATTGATGCAGAACTGGTCATATGAAATATTGAGTTCCATGCTGAAATTGGCTTTGACCTTTACTGATAATATTTACTGTGCTGAAGCATTGGCTGCACAGAATTATGTTTTTCCATACTGTGTGTGGGCTGTGAGGATTTACATAAAAACACAAAGGGTTAGAATACAAAGCAAAGCCTTTGTTCCCAGCAGTGTCAAAATACTGAGATGATATACTTAAGCTGAAGAGGATTCTGTCAATTTTGACACTCACTCAAAGTGTGGCCAAAAACATATTTGAGTGAGAGTAATACTATACTGTTCAAAAGTTTAGGTTCGTAAGATTTTCTTTTCTTTTAAAGAGATGTATACTTTTATTTGACATACTTATTCGACACTTGGCGGAATTATTGCTGATTTTATTGTTGTTTTTACATATATAAGTTTAAGTTTATTATTACGAAAAATAAATGATTACATTTTAATATGATTAAATTATACATGAAATATATATTTTCCAAAACATGTTTTACTCTAAAAATAGGAGAAAATCAAAGCCATATATTTAAACAAGCGGAGTTCCAAATTTGAGGTTGATATCTAAATTTTTTTTATTTTGACCGCGAGCAATACAATTGTGACTATTATTTCAGGACCATTTAACATTTTTGTGTTCACATAACAAGTGCCAAAGCCTTTACCAAGTTTCATACCATTCCGATGAAGTAAACAATTCTAAAAAACCAAAACGTAAAATGTTTCAGTCAAAAGTGACCGAAGAGCACCAGAGGGCTAAGTAGCAAAAACTGTTTCCAACATTGGCCCTGTCCCAAATGGCACACTTCATATGCACTTTCAGTCTTGTGGACTTACAATGGCTGCCGCGTGTGCGTGTCCGTTAAGTCTGTGAGACCGTGGGGTGTCCCATTTGTCATTTCAGGCCTCAGAAGGGTGCTCGCGAGCGCCCCCTTTGCGGTCGATATGCACCCTCGATGCGCACTTTTGCCACAGCAGACTTCTTCCCGACAGTCAGAGCGGCGTTACGTCACGGAAGTGTGGACTCGTAGGAAGACCACGAGTGCTTAGGGTGCCATTCGGGACAGGGCCATTGAGTTTAGTTAGTTCTTGTCATTTCTATATTAGTTCTCGTTAGTTCCTATGGTTACTGATTAGTTAATCTTTGTCCAGCTGTTCCTGTTTAGTTCCCTCATTTTCCCTGTGTATAAATACTTCCTGTTTGCTTCAGTGTGATGTTGGTCATCGTTAATGTTAGTGGTGTTTTTGTTGATTATGGGCCCTATCTTGCACCCAGCGCAATTGACTTTGTACACCGACGCATGTATCATTCCTATTTTGCACCCGACGCACAGCGGACTTTTCCCTCCACAGACGCACGTCGGTAAATTAGGGAATGAACTTGCGCTCCCGGGGGCGGTTCAGGGAAAAGAGGCGGCGTGTTCCGGCGCAAACGTTCCCTGGTGCTATTTTGCAGTTTCAGAAAACAATTCCGCCACAGACCAGGAGAAACCTAGTCTAAAGTCAGTGGCGCGTTATTCAGATGCTATTTTAAGGGGCGCATGGCCATAATGTAGCGTGTGCACAACACACACACACTTTGCTTCTCTCATCTACACACAGACACAGCAGTTGACATTTTTGCAAACCATACATAATTACAAGGGAAAATATTCCACACGAGGGAAATCATTGTGGTGTCCATGAAGATGTGAAAAATAGGCATGAATCTAGCTTACGCATTTACCCAAATTATCATACGCCTGTTTAACTGAAGCTAATTTGGGTGTGTTTCTCCATCCCAATGTCACTTCTCTGTGTTTTACGGCCCTGACGAGAACGTCGGTCTCCTCGGCTGTAAACCGCTCCTGGCGTGTGTCTGGCAAATCCGCTGTTATAATAGCAATCCGCCATGGAACAAGCGCGCCTGCTCTTAAAGGGAATGTGAGATGACGCTCTGATTGGTTTATTTCACATTACGCCCAAACCACACCTATGAGTAATGAAGCTACTTCATACCAACACATTTTAGATTTGCGTTGGGCGCAAGAGTCATTTATCCCACCGGTATAATAGCAACAGCGCCAAGATCCGCCCACAAAGTTACTTGCGTTTCGTGTTTGATACTTGCGTTTCAGATCGTTAAAATAGGGCCCTAAAGATTATTCTACGTATTCCCCGTCTTTATGTATTCCGTGACTAATACGACCGTGACAATAATAATCATAAATGTTTCTTGAGCAGCAAATCATCATATTAGAATGATTTCTGAAGGATCATGTGACACTGAAGACTGGAGTAATGATGCTGAAAATTCAGCTTTGATCACAGGAATAAATTAAATTTTATAATATATTCACATAGAAAACATTTATTTTAATTAATAATAATATTCCACAGTTTTACTGTATTTTTTAGCAGAAGAGACTTTCAAAAACATAAAAAATCTTACTAACCCCAAACTTTTGAATGGTAGTGTATTTAAAAGTAAATGTTTTCTTGCCATCTTTTTGAAATTGATTGATAAAGGTTTGCTCATTTAATAAGTGAAACTCTTACTGTCGCCACTGAAACATGAAACTTGAAACTGTTCAACTTGAAACACACGCAGATGATTTTATAGGGTCTTTTAATGAAAGCGTTTTGCTTTTTGTTTTGCCGACTGATGAGACACACTTCACAAGGACGAATGACCATAGTTGAGTCTGAATAGACTGAAACAGATGCCACTGGCTGTAAGAGTTGAGGTATTTGATAGGCTTTGTAAGCGAGTTTAATGGACAAAAAAGATGAAAAAGTCAAACAAATTTCTTTGGAGGTCTAATTAGAATAGTAGGGAATTAAATAAAGTCTTCTAAATAGTTTATTTATATATTTGACGGATGATTAAATCTAAAGTGGCTTGAAATGTGGATTTATATCAGTACACGTGTTTCCTGGGATTTAAACCCACGACCTTGCTGTTGCATTTTTACATAAATGTAGAAAATAGTCATAATTAACACTGTGAGTCTGTCCAAACTTTTGACTAGCAGTACATTAGTTGTCTTGTTAGTTCTCTTGTCATCATGCAAAAGTGTTTGACTCAATACAGACACCGGTCTGGAACTTTTACAGCAAACGTAAAAGATTTTAAAATGTTTTTTTAAAGAAGTCTCTTACAGTAAGTAAACCAAGGTTGCTATTTGATAAAAAAATACAGTAAAAACAATAGTATTGTGAAATATTATTATCATTTTAAAATATCTATTTTCTATGTGAATAATTTATTCTTGTGATCAAAGCTGAATTTTCAGCATCATTACTCCAGTCTTCAGTGTCACATGATCCTTCACAAATTTTGTTTTGCTGATTCTGTGCTCAGTTATTATCAGTTATTATCAGTGCTCAATTATTAATAATGGTTCTTATTTTTATCAATGTTGAAAACCATTTTTGCATACTTCGGGCCCTATCTTGCACCCAGCGCAATTGACTTTGTACACCGACGCATGTATCATTCCTATTTTGTACCCGCGCAAAGCAGACTTTTCCCTCCACAGAAGCACGTCGCTAAACTAGGGAATGAACTTGCGCTCCCTGGGCGGTTCAGCGCAAAAAAAGAGGCGTGTTCCGGCGCAAACGTTCCTTCATGCTATTTTACTTGCACTTTGCGCTTGACACTTGCGTTTCAGATCGTTAAAATAGGGCCCTTCATATTTTTGTGGAAACCCTGATACATTTTTGGATTCTTTGATTAATAGAAAGGTAAAAAGAAAAACATTTATTTGAAATAGAAATCTTTTTAAACAATATGCCTTTACTGTCACTTTGATCATTTTAACGCATCCTTGCTAAATATATATATTTTAAATAATATATATATTTTGAATAATATATATATATATATATATATATATATATATATATATATATATATTTGAATTATATATATATATATATATATATATATATATATATATATATATATATATAATATACTGTATATATATACTGTATATATATATAGCTTACCCCAAACTGAAGCAGCATGATTCAACATTGATAATAATCATAAATGTTAGTAATATAATCAATAATCATAAATAATCTTAAATCATAGTTACATATGTGTTTTGTTACTTTTTTGTCTCTATTTATAGTGTGAGCAAAAATATGCAATTTGGTGCAGATGCTGATTTCTATGGACACAAAGTAATCAAAATGTAAATCAGACTTGTGATTTTTCTAAAAAATGATGTATGGATAATAAAGTTCAGTCCAGTAAGTGTTCATCTTGAAATATTGCTAACAATATAAAAGTTATTCTTATGTGTACATTATAAAAATCAGTAAAAATTTCACATCAAAAAGACACATTTGTACAATACTAAAAGGCCTTTTATTTGCTAAACAAGCCTAAACTATCAATCAGACGACAGACGGCATGTAATAGTTTGTGTGCAACAGATTTTTCAGATCATGTTGATCATTTTTAGACATTCGTGTATCAAATATGATACAGTATAGGGTTAAATGTGTTGCAAATGCTGCTTTCTCCGGGTTAACTCGCTGTGCTGCTGTAGTTGATGTTGAGAAGAGTAAATAATGATAATGGATCACCCAGCGTCACTCTTCTGCTCAGATTCTGCTCGAAAGATTTCTGGCTGATACGGTAATAAGGTCTTCAACGGCGTGGTTGAGATTCCCTGCCGATGCGATGAGAATCTATTGAGTTAATTCCAGCCTGCAGCTTCACGGTGGCCATCAGGGTCATTTGATAGATCTGTGTGTCGTCCGCTGCCACTTTCTAGATCATCTGAACGTCTGTGGCGCTCACTTCACCCTCAGCTCTGTGAATCACACGTCTTCGATATCTGTCAGGACAGCCCTTTTTAGTATTTTTGTCTTGTTTTTCAGTACACATATCTAAACATTCCTTAATCAAGATACAAAGCAAAGTCTAACTCTTGTTTTCTGTAAAATGTATCAAAACTAACTTATGATTATCATGCCCTTTTACAGTGTTGATTTTGTTTTGGGGCTCTACTAGAATAGTTTTTTTTTGCTTGAATGTTCAAAAAACATTATTTTCCTCATATTCTCCATTGTTGCAGCTCCTCTCTTCCCAGTCTGTCAGTAACGCTCTGGGTTGTATTTCCCGTAAAACGCCGTAACTCGCTGCTTCACTACTATAGTACGATGCATCGCTGAAGAAATCAACTAGTTAGTCACGACTGTTTCCCGAAACCGTATTGTCGCAAAGTGGTTTATGACGTCACGCACGTGGTGGAGTAATAACTTATTTTAATGAATCTGTTTGATATCGAATTAACGCTAAATGTTTTGCTATTAATTACAGACTATTTCTCATTTTTCTCAGTTATTTTGCTTTATTTCGCAATTCAATCATAGGCTCGTTCTTACATAGTAGATCACGTTCGCACATGCACACTCTTCAAAAACAGCGCTTTAAAGGAGACAAATCATGCTTTTAAATCGTTCCTTTTTACATATAAATCATACATTTGTAGTCTATATAAAGCGGAACTGCAATGCTTGGGTCTGAATTCCTCATTATTATAGCTCCACAGGCCCCTTTTCTACCCCTTTTCTGATGTGTGTCTGAGAGCAACTCGTTTTGGTGCGGTCTCTTTAAATGCAATTGAGACACTTCATACCCCGCCCCCTCTCCAGGTTGCAGATAGACATGTATAGAAAGGCTAGATAGCTTACCGGCGCTGAAAGCCAATGGGACCCGACGACGTCACACGGCGGCCATCTTAGGACAGGACCGCTCGTCCAGTTATAACATTAAAGTCTATTGTGCATGTAGTGCTGAAATAACTATATTTTGCTCAATTTTCAACCGATTTTCAAACGGCTTGGTGTGTCATAAACGTCAGGGATGCGGCTATTTAACTGCATACTTGTGAAAAATTATAGCCACAAACGGCATCAGCACAAATCATAGCCACGTTAATAAGGTTTGTAATAAACCAAACCGTTTGTAAATCCGTCAAGAATTCAGCAAGTTACGAGCATTTTAGTTGGCGTATGTCACTCACCTTCCGTCCACAGCAGCAGGGAGCAGCAGCGCAGTCTCCTGACCTAAGATGGCCGCCAAGTGACGACACAGCTGACTCCGCCTTGAGCCATCTAGCCTTTCTATACATGTCTATGGGCGACACTCGGTTCAACTCCACCCCGTTCGGCCATTTTTGTAGTTTGATAGCAGAGATACGATTATCTAGCGGCACAGAAACGTTTTATCCACACGTTATTATCAAAATGTCAACAACGGAAGACTAGTCCAACCAGCCTTTCATGTTCGAGCCAGAGTCGGCAAACTAGAAACCCTGCTTCTAACCACAGGTCGAGATCTGTCGTTCCAACTACACAACTCTGCGATGCTGTTTGCGAATGTTCGTTAGAACGATGGTTTCGGGAAACACAGACTCGTTGAACTATGTTGATAACGACGGAACTTGCGAACATAGTTGGCTAACCATGCTTTTGGGAAACACACCCCTGTTTAGTTCCTGATTGCGGAGAGCTATAAAGGTCGAAGGGTCGAAACCGAGCTGCAGTACATAAAGACTTACACAAAATAAAAATGTGTACATTTTTTACCTTTAGAGGTACAAGAGCTTGTCACTCCTTAAAAGGACATCTTTGTACCTTTTTACCACAAAAAGGTTCATGGTACCTTAATACTAATATGCACCTTTTAGGAGTAATAAAGGTACAAAGATGTCCTTTTAAGGATACTGCCCCAGTGACAAGCTGTTGTACCTCTAAAGGCAACATTTTTATTTGTATCATAAAATCCCATTGTGATTGACAGATTATCTCCAAGTCTTCAGGTTTAATCCTGTCACCTCAACCCTGTCACCTGCAAATACATATTTTCAGTCTCCTGGAAGACAACCTGCCAATTCTAGGTGAGCCAGACAGTTGATTTGTCCTGTTATTAGCACTGATCCAAAGCCTATAGCGGCTGCTTTCTAATGTAACCAGTGACCGTCGACCTGGAATGTTCTACAATATGATTTTAGAATGTTGCTCATCCTAAATTTGTATCAATACTTTACAGTATTAAATGAAATATGAGATTATAATGTACATGGGATAATAATGGAATGCAATGCAGGATTTCGTTTTTTTAATTCACTGATTCTGTGAATATATGACAATTACAATTGTAAATGCAATAGACAAAAATTGCTGTGCATTACTGAAGAAATTCATTGTGTTGAAGTGCTTAAATTGAAGGTCCAGCTGGACCAATTGGTCGAACGCTTCGAGTGTGTTTGGGAAATGTCCCGTCCCTTACCATAACTGCCAGTTTCAACACACTACTAACTAACTCAACTGAGGCCCCGCCCCTTTATTCTGCGTATGCCTTGGTCGAGAAATATTTCGGTCATTTTTGACTTGATAAAGGTTTTGGCACTTGCTATGTGAAAACACACACACACACACACACACAAAATTATGGACATGATTCGTAAATGTTAAATGGTCCTGAAAAAAATGGTCACATTTGTATTGTTCGCGGTCAAAACTGAGCACATTGGAAATGAATGGGAGACAAATTTAATCTAGTGGAAACTTTTGGTACTGCGGCCAAACTAAATCTTAAGGCCCGTTCACACCAACAACGATAACTATAAAGATAACTTTATTGTTTTCTTTCTAGTTATCGTCCTTGATGTGAACGGGCCTTTACTAAAAAGCCAGCAGGCATATCACCCTGTAGCCCAAGACTGGTCTCCCCCTGAAGCTAAGCAGGGGTGAGCCTGGTTAGTACCTGGATGGGAGACCTCCTGGGAAAACCAGGTTGCTGCTGGAAGAGGTGTTAGTGAGGCCAGTAGGGGGCGCTCACCCTGTGGTCTGTGTGGGTCTTAATGCCCCAGTATAGTGATGGGGACACTATACTGTCAAAGAGCACCGTCCTTCGGATGAGACGTTAAACCGAGGTCCTGACTCTCTGTGGTCATTAAAAATCCCAGGATGTCCTTCGAAAGAGTAGTCCAAATGCCTGGCCAAATTTGCCCAGTGGCCTTTGTAAGCCCGTATCTCAGTCCAATGGTGGTCTCCAATAATACAGGGAAGGTCTTTTCTTTTACGCAACACAACAAGATTAAATTAAATACATTTTATCATATGTATTACCTTGTTATTTCATCTGACTCCATAAATGAAAAAGGTTTTAATGATATCTGAGCATCATTAAAAGTGAGCGAATGTTTTATTATTCTTTTGAACTCTTTAAGTATATTTTACCCGTTCAGATTAGGAAACTATGTTGCTCAGAGGTCCTCACGCCTTCTGTTTAATACGGGTTTCACGATCACAATCTCGCCAGCTTTGGTCACTAAACAGAGGTAATTGCTGTATTCCTGAGATGGTGCATTCACGCTTACACAATCAAAGATACTTTATATAGCCCCCATTATTTTGCATACACTTGAATTTAAAGTAACGTTTACTTAAGTAGAGGTATGGCCACTATTACAGATATAATGGCGCTTTTCCACTGCATGGTACGGTACGGCTCGGTTCGGCACGGCACGCTTTGGCGCTTTTCCACTGCATGGTACGGTACGGCTCGGTTCGGTACGGCTCACTTATGGCACATTTCCACTGCATGGTACGGCACGGTACGGCTCGCTTCGGCTCGCTTTAAATGGTACCACCTCTGTTGAGGTTCCAAGCGTACCGTACCGATACTAAAATGTGACGTGAAAACACTGCAGATCACTGATTGGTCAGACAGAATCATCACTACCAGCGTCATTGTATTTACGACACGAGACACTAAACCCGCTAGATTTAAATAGCCAGTAGACAACAGCCAACTCTGTAGCGCCTGTTTTAAAAGTATTTGCTTAAAAAAAAAAAGAGTATAAAAAAAAAAAAGAAAAAAAAAAAGAAGCTGAATCGTGGTCAGTGGACGAGGTGCAGACGTTCCTCTCTTTGGTTGCCGAGGAGTGGATGGGGAATGGAATGGAAAATTCGCATTTAATATGATGATGTAATGGCAGTAGAGACGGTAACTATAACGATCAGTCCCACCCACTGTGAAGCGGTACTAACTGCAGTGGAAAAGCGAAGCGATCCAAACCGTTCCGCGCCGAGTCGAACCGTACCGAGGCGAACCGATCCGTACCATGCAGTGGAAAAGCGCCATAAGTCAACCAACTTTACTTCTCTTATAATAGCTTTGGATTGGCCATGCCGTGATTTAACACATACACTTATCTAAAGTAACATTACATTGAAACAGAGATAAGACACACACAGATTTAGGTTGGTCAAGCAGCAGTTGCTGCCCTAAACGGAAATTCACTTCTTGTCTTTGCAAAACCAAGTACACTTGAATTAGTGCCAAATATAAGTCGTCACTATTCTGACGCAAAACTTGCGGGAACATACGAATCCGTTTAATCTACTTGGGAAAACAATTTCAGAGTCAGTCGGAATAAAATCAAATGTAACAATTTATTATGTCAGGTAAATGTATCATGCCAATTTCATAATCAGTTCAAAGATAATAAATACAAAACATCAAATGCTCTGGAATAAAGAGAAAAGATGCGAACCTGACATCAGAAAATACATGATGCTGAGAGTCTCGGCCACTCTCAACATCACAGGCTAATCTGAGCTACAAATCCCCCTAAATACTCAGACCAAGGCAGAAACCTCTTTTCAAATGTAAATTAATCATTAAAGTTCATTAATCACCGTCCAAGACTTACTGGGGACAGAGGTTGATTTACATGCGGGCACACCCACAGCTGTTAACAAGATATCTCTAAACTCTCCACACCTTATTACCTTTTTGGTTTACTTCTGTGGGAATGAGACCTTTGTACCAGTCGCACTGAGACATTTCAAATGATACCAAACATGTATACTGTATGATAATTGTTCACATTAAACCATATAGATGTTTGGGTGAATTCAGGTAGGGGTGGGTGAAGGGAATGATGTGTAAATTGGGAGGTGATCAACTCAAGAGTGATTGTGTCTCGAATGGGGATGGTAAAATATAGCAAGAGAGTTCAAGTGTTAATTTCCACAGCACTTTGAATGCTGAGAAAAGCGCTATATAAATGTAATGAATTATTAAAAGCAAATTTTTGGAGATATCAACCTCAAAATTGGATATCCCCCCCACAATTTTAGAGTTGAACATGTTTCGGAAAATATATATATCATATAAAGAAATTATAAAGAGTAGTTTTGTGCATTTTTCATTATGATTAATATAAACTTCTATAACTTTTTTTAGTTTCACTTTTTTTTTTTTACCTCAGCAATAATCTGCCAAGTGTCGTCTTTAAAAAGAGACTAAACTCAAGTCTGTGCTCCAAAGCGATCAAGAATTATGACAGTTTAAGTTGGAAATTTCATTTTCAGGTTTATGCTTAAAAAATGGTTAAGAGGTAATATTTTTTTTTCTTAAGTAATTTTGCTTCTCAAAAATAAATAATGAGTAAAGAAAATATTTTTTTGCAGTGCATGTACTGTAATGGTTGTGCGGCTCATTCAACTCAGATATTTCCCTTTTAAATGCTTTTACGATTGCAAGAGGTACAGGCTTGAAATCATCTGCCCGACTTCTACACCTGTCCTGTTGTCTGGGGAAAAGACAATATCCGTGTGTCTGCGTTCCAGCCCTGGAGCGGTGTAACATCGGCTGTGATCTGATCTCCAGACAGCAGTTGACCTTCATTCTTCTTCTAATTATTATCTTGATTGAAGCTGTCCAGTGGCGCTCTCGTCCGCCTTTGTAGTGAATTCATATTAGAGGCAATATTTCACAATTACAACGGCAAACACTTAAAAGTAATCATCGTTTGAAGCAGATAATTGACCTTAAAGGCATTCAAAATCACAGATCCAACAAATGTAGTTTTGTCACTTGATAAGGTCATTTTCAGACAGGAGTAGATGGGGTGGGCGGCATGACTAAAATCTTATATCATGCTATGAGTAATTCTGGACTGTGCTGATGGTATGCATCACAATACAAGAGTTATTCTTGTTTGAAATTCTATGAAAATGTTTTTATGTTAAGTAACCATGTGGAAATTGTTCTTTTGATAATTTTGTCTTTTGTTTTGCATCCAACAAGTTCATAAAAATAAAAATAAAGCAAAGTAATTAAAAAAAGTTCAAATGTCTGCTAAATGTAAAGATAATATTAATTGTATTTTGGTACCACTTAGCTAGTTTTTTTTGGGGTGCTATTTTCATGATTTGTCCTGTACACTAAAACCTACATTCAAAAATATAGGGTTTGTAAGATTTATTAATGTTTTTTAAAGAAGTCTCTTCTGCTCACCAATGCTGCATTTATTTGATCAAAAATACAGTAAAAATTGGAAATATTATTACCAAAAAAAAAAAATATATATATATATTTACCGATTGAAAATTGTTTGCTTTTAGATTTCTTCAATGAACTGAAGGTTAAAATTGAAATTGTTTGTAACAGTGTCAAAGTCTTTAGTCACTTTTGATCAATTTAATGCATCCTTAAGACTGAAGGTAAGCCTGGTTTTAGCATCTTTTTGGAGTCAAAAATCATGCCGTAACTGGTGAACATTTATCATTACCAAAACTTTTGAAACCCAGTGAAACAATAATATAAAACAAAGAATAACTTTCTTGAGACCCCCAACCTTTTGACTTAATTTGTGTGGTTTTAAACGCCTCCGTAATTCACACCCTGCCAATAACACATCTGACATTAAAGTTTTGTAAAACTGATTTGTAGAGATACATTCAAAATTGTGTTGCTATAATGTGTGATTATGTCTCTTTTATGAAGTTTTTATGCAATTTTATAAAAGCTTTTTATCACAGCAACACATGGTATCTTTTTTATGGCTTATTGCTTTCTTCTTAAATGGTGCACTCACTGGATCTTCAGACGGTTGGACACAGTTTGAGTTTTTCTGAGTTTTGAAAACTCTACTTTTAAAAGTTTGACAGAAATCACACCCTTTAAAGTTCCTCCTTGTCTTGTTTGGGAAGCGTCCAACTCTATATTTTCTCTATGTTTCTTTGTCGCTCACACACGCCACTTATATATTATATATATATATATGCACACACACACACACACACACACACACACACACACACACACACACACACACACACACACACACACACACACAGCATACTGTACCACAGAATCTCATTAATACCACTGCATGCTATACTGTTATACAGCCAGTCCCAGTAGCTTTCTGTGGGAATTATTCTAGAAGTTACAAAAGCAAGTCTGTACTTGATCACTGATTTCAAACAACTGTGCATTTCTCCTGGGTTATTCCTGATTCCAGATGGCCTTCGGTGTAGAAAACATGAAAACCAACAACACAGGCAAAATATTAAAATGCATCTTCAGTCTTCAGTCTTCATATTGATGTCAAATTTATTCATATTATATCGTGCTAGGGAGTATTTCACTGCCATAGTCTCATTTGTTTTGGCACTTTTTCTTGAAACAAAATGAATTGTGAAAAGTAGTGGTTGACTGATACATCGCCACGGCCGATATTCGGCATGTTTTAATTATCGCATCGGCACTTTAAGTTTTTCTCTTCGGCCAACATATGTCGAAAATCTGACTTTTATTCTAACGGCGCATAGGACTTTTATTTTGACAGTGATGCGAACGACAGCGCCTAAGTGTGTGTGTGTGTGTGTGTGTGTGTGTGTGTGTGTGTGTGTGTGTGTGTGTGTGTGTGTGTGTGTGTGTGTGTGTGTGTGTGTGTGTGTGTGTGTGTGTGTGTGTGTGTGTGTGTGTGTGTGTAATTTCATAAACCTTGCAAACTTTGGCGAATCCAGCTGTGAGATCCTTTGACTAGTCTGCATAAAAACGGACTCTGTATGTATTTTTAACAATTTCTTTACATAATCAAGAAGCTGCCATCTTCCAATGCCAATGTTTATTTTACATTATCTTTTATAAAGATTTTTTTCATGTAATTTAGTACAAATTATGTCCAATCAATATTAATTTCATTTCAGCTGTTGTTTTGCATGTCTTTTTACTATCTTTAAATTAAATAGTGTATATACATCAGCTTTATATATAAATTGGCCATCAGCCACTCTGCTTTTGACAGTGATATCGGCATCGACCATCAGCAAAAAAAAAAAAAAAATCTATATTGGTCATGTTTGCATTTGCTGAGGGAAGTGTGAGTGCTGTTTACCCGTGTAAGGTGTTACTGTTGGGGATTTTTTGATGAATTTTGGTTTGAGAAACTGTATTTTTCCCAGTACCCCTCGAGGGCCATCATGCAGAGGTGACTCTCAGCCAGATCCTTCGGCCAAATCTGGATTTCAGTCTCCTACCAAACCATCAAGCCGTGACTACCACAGTTGTGGCCTTGATTTCTCCAGAGACATTAAGGCATTCCCAATCCCATGTACCTGTGTATTAATAGCAAAGAACTCACCTTTCCTGAAGCTTGAGCGCGTGCAGTGGCAGGGAGGACTCAGTCTCTTACTCCAAACTTTGATTAATTATCCTCTCCCTGTAGAGCTAACGGGAGACTCACTTGACCTACATCCCGGTGTCTCCAGGGAAGGGAGAATCGGTGTAGGTGCCAGAGAGAGAACTAGGCCAGTACAGAGAGACGGTCGGTGGGTCTGTCAGAACCAGAGTCGTCGTCACACATGCAGAGTATAGAGGATTTCAATGTGCTTCATTTTCTCTAACATCTGAAATATCACACATATTTTGTCATTTTTTGTGTATTTTGAGTGTACGAAATACAAGTCACTCCCAAGCCTGTGATGGTTCACATACTGAAAACATCAGTAATGTTTTAACTTCTTTTTGCTATAAGCAAGAATAATGTTCTGTATTTTTACCAAAGTGGAGACAATGTATTATAATCCTGCAATTTTTGCAAAACTGCTGTTGATAAGGCCTATTCACACCAATAACGATAACTATGATGTTCTGTCATGAAACTCTAGATGGCGCAGGTTGATGGATCCTTAAAGGGTTAGTTCACCCTGTCAGTAATTACTCGTCCTCATATTGTTCAACCCCGTCAGACTTTCGTTCATCTTCAACACAAATTAAGATATTTTTGATGAAATCTGAGAGCTGTCTCACTCCTCCATAAGCTTCTATGTAATCGATATCTGTCATCTCTGAAAAGTTAGTAAAGACATCGTTAAAATAGTCCCAGTGACTGGCTCAACCTTAAGTTTATCAAGCGACGAGAATACTTTTTGTGCGCAAAAAAAAAAAAGAAAAAAAGAAATTACGACTTTATTCAACTCTTCATTTTCTTCTGTGTTCCTCTGAGTGAGATCACGTAGTGTAACACACGACACACATGACCAGCGTCGGCCAATAGTCAGCCTACTGTACATTCTGACGTACAACCCAGAAGCGCTGCGCTGTCACTATTTTGGACTATTTTAAGGATGTCTTTACTAACATTTACGGGATGGCAGATATCGATTACATAGAAGCCTATGGAGGAGTGAGACAGCACTCAGATTTCATCAAAAATATCTTAATTTGTGTTCCGAAGATGAACGAAAGTCTTTTTGGGTGAACTAACGCTTTAACTCAATCTGCTTGCAATCACATCATTCTCTATAGTGATTGGTTCCTGCAGTATCAGTAGCCAATGAGCTCGCTGCTCAACCTTCAAATACTCAAATCACAATTCAAATTCTTAGCACACGCTTGAAGAGCTCATGTGTGTGTTAGCATCTTCGATTACCTCACACACATATGCACTGAAAATTTAAAAAACGTTTAGCCTTTAATGTTCAAACCGGAGTCAGACAATGATGGAGAGACTCAAGAAGAAGTGACAACATGTAGAAGCAACAGGACATTTCTGAATGGTTAGTTGATGAATTTATGTCGCTTAAGTTATGTGTAGTGATCTTCTAGTCATTGATTAGCATATTCTGTCTTGATAATCTATAAATCGTGTTCAGGGGGCGGGGTTTATGCAAATTCTAGGGTTGGTGATGTCACTAACCCGGGAGGAATGTGGTGTAGTCTCTACCAGCCGTTTGTTTTAGTCCTTAAAAAGCCATTTTTTAAAAAGCAAATATCTCCCTTTGCTTTGAACTTTGAGCGTTGTAACTTTGCAGATGTTGTTTCTGCTCAAACAGCAACATTACACACTAACTAAAGTTAGAAAAGTCAAATCATAATCAAACACCCAAAGCAGGGTGGATTCTGATTGGCTGTCAATGTTTTTATTGTTTAACAGCTAAAAAAAAAATTAAAAAAAATTCTGAAATGGATTCTAACAATATTGTTTCTCTGGGCTGTTGTCTTTACAGTTGTGGTGTGAACTCTGCTAGAATATTCTTTAATATTTAGAACGATTTCTAGAACTATATCTTTATCGTTATAGTTATTGCGAGATAAAATGAAGTTTTGAAAAATTGGTTAATTTATTTTGATGACCTTAAGTAATGGCAAAACATATGACTTTATACAAATTTTTACAGGGAGCAACACGTTTTCTTTTACTCTCATGAATCTGCTGTTTTCTGCTCTGTAATGTATGTGTTTGACTTCAGGGCTGATGGGAGAAAAACTGGTGAGAGAGAGAGACAAACTGGTGTCAGAACGAGTGAAGACATGTACCTTCATCTCAGTGATTTCTCAAGCACCCCACTTCGGTTTTTCCCAGAAAGCATCAGGAGGCGATTCAGTAACTACCACTATTGTGGCCTTGAGGAAGAAAGTGATCCTCATGGCAGATTTCTCTGGCGATGTGAAAGTCACAGAAACCGTGATGAATAAAGATTGTAATTGATTCCATTGCGAACAGTATTTTTCCGCCACAGGAAGCTCCTCCAGGGACTGTTTTGTGGGTTAAGTGAATTAACGCTGCTCTCTACACTCATTTAGTCCCTGTGCCGGTTCTCTGAGAGAAAACTCAAAAGTAATTGAAAGATCCACAGGCGACTTTTCTGTTGCATTATCTTTCAGTGGAAGATAGTGCCAACTTCTCAAAGTGGAATCAAATACTGCGAGAAAAATAAAAGCCCAACATTTTTTGTTTCTACATTAATCTCAGTCTCAGTGCTGTACGGAAACAGTTCACCTGGAAAGGGGACGAGTTTCAGTGAGTTTCTTGCACACACTTGGACTTGGATCATTGAGCATAATTCAAATACAGTATTTTTAATGTTTCTTAATGGCGACGTACTATGGCAAGCCGTTTAAACTTTTATTTATTTCCAGGATATGAATTCTTGATATCAACAATTCAGTGTTCACTAGTTCAAATTATAGTTATTGATATCAGGAATTAGATTTATACTAGTAACAATGGCAATTTTTGATATCAGAAATAAAAATTTTACTAATTAAAATGCTATATATCAAGAACTGAATTTCAACTAGTAAAAACTATCATTCTTGATATCTGTAATTGTATTTTCACTAGTGAAATGTCACCATAGGTTGCCATTCAAATTCAATTGTTGATATCAAGAATTGATTTCTTACCAATTGAAATTCCAGTTTCACATATCAGAAATACAATTCTTACTAGTAAAAACCTTTATTTTTGGTATCAATAATTACATTGTTACTATAGTTGAAATGTCTATTCTTGATATCAGCAATTGAATTGCTACTAACAATGTTCATTTTTGATATCAACAATTACATTTTCACTAGTGACAATGTTCATTTCTGACATCATGAATGTGATTGTTACTAGTAAGAAAGCCATTTTAGACATCTGAAATTATATTGATATCAGAAATACATTTTCAGATATCAAAAAATTACATTTTTACTAGTAGCAATTCAATTGTTGATATCTAGAATAGACATTTTTACTAGTAACCACATAATTCTTGATATCAGGAATTCACATTTTTATTAGTAACAATGTAATTATTGATATCAAAAATTATATTTCTACTAGTAAGAAATAGTAAGAAATTCTTGATATCAACAATTGAATTTGAATGGCAGCCTATGGTACCATTTCACTATTAGATATCAAGAATTATAGTTTTTACTAGTTGAAGTTCAGTTCTTGATATCTAGAATGAGCATTTTAATTAGTAAATGTAATTGTTGATATCTAGAATGAGCATTGTTACTAGTATAAATCTAATTCCTGATATCAATAACTATAATTTGAACTAGTGAACATTGAATTGTTGATATCAAGAATTAATATCCTGGAAATTAATAAAAGTTAAAACAGCTTGCCATAGACACGACAGCTAAATCCAGTTGTCAATTTTAGTGCTGAATCCCATAAATTATGCACTTAAATGATGGGAGTGACTAACGTGCATTTTTTTTTTTTGTGCTTATTTTTTCAACAGACAAAAACCGGACTTGCCCTTTTGTACGACAGACACACAAGTAACACCTACGACGTTCGCTTAAAGTTAACGAAAGAGCTGTTAATCGTACAGAAGCAGGATGTGGTGTGTGTACACGGCGGCGACTCGCACTTAAATGTAAGTACTGAGTCTTTGCCTTCGACTCGATCCTGATTCACACACACTCGGGTCATTTCATCATTGTTTAAAGTGGCACGTTTCTCTTCATTGGGCGTCACAGTCAGCAGCTGAAGAGTGTTCTGTTGCATTAGACAAGTTTTCATTACATTTGACATCGCTGTCAAGAAGCACACGCCACTTCTTTGTTTGCTTTGCAAGCATGAGATGCATCATCATCCTTCATAAATGTCATCAGTGGCATAAGGCTACGGCCGCTATTTCAGAAATGATGCTGTCAATACACAATGGAAGTCATTAAATGTGCACAATGCATGCTGGAGAATCCAATATAGTCATAATCAAGAGAGTTTTAGAGCATATTTATAATCCTAGTTATATATTTGGATTTATAACTAACCTGCTTCGTCATTTGGAGTCACTTTGACCCAGAAACACATTTTGAGTTTTAGGCACTACTAAAGTAAAAAGGAAAGTCTCAGCTTTCTAATGGAATAAATAATGATCTTTCTGAGGTTGTTTTAAGTTTTGGCCATCATAAATCTTCGTTATTGAGAAATTGTTTGCAATCCTTTGCATGTTATTAGAATTCGATGAGTGTTATGAAGTGGTTTCCGTCTGAATTGACTGTCCTATCCCCACAGAGACTAGTGAAGATCATTACAGTAAAGATAAGCAGTCATTGATTGAATGTCTCGGTAAAAGTTTGACATTTGAAAACATTTGAAAAAATGAAAACATCAATAGTCAAACATTAAACAACAATAGTAAAATGTATTTATCTATTGCCTGATATTACCTGTATTTAAAAGTTGAGATTTTGTTTTTAATGTCAGGCAATAAAACACATCAACAGTAAATTTATTTTTTTATTTTTTTTTATTTATGAAAGTTGAGACTTTTTGATAAGAAAAAAACAGTAAAAAAAAAAATCAACAGTAACATTTATATTTATTGCCTGATTTATTACCTGTATTTGAAAGTTGAGATTTTATCTATTTATGAAATTTGAGACTTTTTGTCTTTTTCAATGTAATAAAAAAAAAACCTAAACAAAACATTAAACACACCAATAGTAAGATTTAATTATTTATTTCCTGATATAACCTGTATTTGAAAGTTGTGGTTTTTGAAATCTTAAAATCTTAATGCAATTGAAACATTAAACTCATCAACAATCTTATTTATTTAACCTGTATAAACTTCAGGCTTCAAGTCAAGTGTTGCCGTATGACCACTTCTTTAATTATTTGTTATCTAGTTGATGCCATGAATATTTTACCAACTAAATTCCCCTTTTTTAAAGCACAGAACTGTTGTACTTCGAAGACAGGTGACTGGAGGTCTCGGTCTGAGTATCAAAGTAGGTCTTTTGCTTCTTTAATATTGTTCATTGACTTTAAAGAGCTTAACTAAACATGCTCAGGTGGTGCACTCATATCTCCACAGGCCAGATAATCATGGCACAATATTAGTCTTAGAGATCAAAGAGGAACCTGAGCTCAGCTCTCATTAGATTTACTCACAGTAATCTTTAATGAGGCAATAGATTTGTATTTTTGAACAGTGTTGGTAATAGACTGATGTGAGATGCAGAGGTGAATTACCTTGATGGCCCTTCATGCATTTCAGGGGGGAGCAGAACATAAAGTGCCTGTGGTCATCTCGAAGATTTTCAAAGATCAAGTAGGTAAGATGACAAGAGTTCCTCCCATCCGCTGTAAGGCATCTGTAGTCGGAGTGCTAGCAATAACTCGCAATATTTGTTCTCTGTAAAAATGACAGTTAGAGGGGGGGACTATTTCAGTTTTTCTACATCAAAATTTCATGTTTAATTCAATGTGTTACTTGTCATTTCTTTGTAATTGTTTCTAAATATTTAAATATAAAAATATTTTTGTCTTGGCTTCCAATAGAAATATGCATCCTTAAATCAAGATACATTTACTTAAAAAGCAATTTGCAAAGATATTAAATCTTGTTTTCTTATAAAAATGTATCTGAGTTTAAGCGTAAAACAAGAACAAATATCTGCCAATAGGGACAGAAATGTTATTATTTTCAGCCTCTGTCTAAAATGATCAGTTTTTAAGGAACTTGTCAGTAAGGCTCCTTTAAGGCTTGTCAGTAAACGGCCACTGTTATGATTGGCTATCGTTATTTTATAGGAAACAGAATCAACGCACACTCAAACTTATAGTTTGTGCTGCAGATCCAATGCAGTTTGCTGCTTCATCTTTCAACAAAAGTTTCTTTTGCACTCACTGTGCCTCAGTCAAATGCTCTGAACAAACATATAATCCTCCATTAAAATAAACCATCCACTTGTTTCCGACACTGGGATGCTCCTGAAGTCTGTAGAGAGACACAAACCAGCTGTTTAAACTGGACGATCACAGCAAACTCTTCCATTTGTCCTGTTGTCGACAGACTCAAGCTTAATTTTGATACATTTTTCAAAACACAAGACTTAAAGGGGTCATGACATGGTTTTTGTTTTTGTTTTATTATGTTCCCTTAGGTGCAATTATAGTATTACTATAGTTTTTTGGACAAAAAAACTTAAAATTTTAGTGATTTATGACCTTTTCCCACCCTGTTTCTCATCCTCTGATTCAAACAGTAGCCCCTTTCACACAGCACTTTGAACCCGGCAAATTGCCGGCAAATTGCCAGAACGCCTTCTGTGTGAACGCAAACACGACCCGGGATTGATGCCGGTACTGATGCCGTGTTGGGGACCTAGTAACATTGCCGTGTTCAGTCCCGGAACGCGCGCTGTGTGAACAAAAGCCGTAAAAATGCCGTGTCGTAGTGATGACGCTGAAGCCGCGATCGTTCTCCAGCTGTGAAACGGTACGTAATGCGCAAGTTTATGATCGAATCAGAGAAACAAATGCACAGGCGTGGTTTCTCGAGAGAGAGATCGCAGCTCATAAGCAAACTTAAGACGCTGCTGAGATTACAAGTCACATCGATGTCACGTGTCTTTACGGCATTTTTACGGGTTGTGTGTGAACGCACTCTCTGATTCCGGGAAATCACTGGCAGTGTGAATGAACCAAAATCAAACGAACCCGGGTCAAATCCCGGGTCACTTTATCCGTGTATTTTCCGGAATCTCTGTGTGAAAGGGGCTAGTCTGTGTTGGGGGTGTTTCCCCTTTAAGAGTTCAGTGTTAACGCCCACTGTTATCATTGGCTAAAAGTTTTTTTTAGATGAAATACATTACTTACAGTTTGCGGCGTCGTTGGGACCCAGAATAGTCGGCAAGGCCTGATCTTTAAGCAAAAGTTTTCTGGCAAAGCCAGAAATCCAAGTCATCCTTGAAATGTAGAGAACACACACTTAAATTAACACTGCTGTGACTGGGACGTCCGCAAACAATAAACTGCATCTGTAAAAAACCCAACGAGCTGTAATTAGAGCTTGATTAAATAAATGATTCGTTTATAATGGGGAGGACGTCTTAAAGGACAAGTTCGGTATTTTACACTTAAAGCCCTGTTTACAGATCGTATCTGATGAAATAGAACGGTTAAGATAAAAATTTGGACACATGCTGCTGTCCCGATAATTTTAGGTTTATTTCGCTTGTGTCTATTATTCAAGCTCTCAACGGAAGAATCACGGGTGTGACGCGTTTGGCAAAATAGGTCCACAAAAGCGAAATAAACCTAAAATTCTCGGGACAGGAGCATGTGTCCAAATTTTAATCTTAACCGTTCTATTTCATCAGATACGATCTGTAAAAAGGGCTTTAAGTGTAAAATACCGAACTTGTCCTTTAAGCTATGAACCATGCAGGAAGTTTTAATGGTACAAAGACCTCTTATATACCAAAAGATCAAGGCAAAAGTGGTTTCTCATGTCATGACCCCTTTAATATCTTTAGCTCATTTTGCTTCTCAAGTAAATGTATCTTGATTTAAAGGAACCATATGTAAGATTGTGGCCAAAACTGGTACTGCAATCACTTTCAAATGACTGTAGAGCGGTGTATCCCCTCCCCCTCCCCCCTGACTCGAGGTTGCCAGATAGGCTGGCATGTTTTATCCGACACGTTTGTATCTGCAGCTGTGGTAACTAGAGCAGAGCTGGCAACCCCGATGCCGAAACACTACTGACTTCGTGATTGGTAGATAGGTGGAGGGTGGAGCATCAGGCCAAAACACAACATGACAACATCAACATCAGTTCACTTTTAAATGACAATATCCTGGCCGGACTACTGTTGTCAGTGATATAAGTATTTGAAATGAACATGATTTCTTAATGTCCAGTGACATATCAGGGCCATTTTATGATTAATTGAAATACATTTCTTACATACGGTTCCTTTAAGAATGTACTGGAAAACAAGACCAACATACAAGATATAATTTTTTTAATTTTTGCATTATTTGCAGTGTACGCCAAATTAGTCCCAGTGTGTAAAATCTTGTAGTGTACTCTCTTCTCTTGTTGTTTTTCATTTAAAATAAATGCACGGCACAGCCTAAATGTAGTCCGTTTGATATGCGTATAATTAGCACTTGCTCACATCATAGTTTCTTCATCGCTAGTGTCTGACAGCAGCTGCTAACGTGTGATTAGAATCTGATCCTACGGTTTTTGAGAACAATATAGCTTTGTTTCGTGCCATACAGTTCAAATGTAATTTTAATCACGGCTAATTACTGTACAAGTCTTTATGCGTGTGCGTTTGCAGTTTTATTGGTTTTTATTAGCTTCCCGCTGAGATGCTTAGTGTAGAAATAGATCCACCCTTAGAGCTGCTCGATATCAGAAAGCTTATGCAGTTTCATCTTATTTGTTAGAACGCATTGAACTAAAACCCAGATTTGTGTGAAATTCGTCCGAAAGCGTTTCACGCCTTTGCTAATGCCAATGCTAGCTTGAAATGCTCATCAAACTCAAATCCTGATTGCCATGTCATCGCATAAGCACTATTAAATGAGTAATTATATCCCAATCTTTCCATTAACCTCTGACTGGACGGCCCGGGGCTTCAGCCGATCAGACTGGGATGCTGTTTATCGGAGACGCCGTGTTGCAGGTTAGTGTTTTGGGCTTTTGCACGCTCTCGTTCTTTACGCTGCTCTCGGGGTCAAGGGTGCGTGTTAGAGCGCCGTTCTCTCTGCATTTTAATGACGCTTCCCTCTGATTCATTTTCTCTAGCTTGACTGGAGGTTTAACCTTTATCTCTCTGTATGAATCAGAGGAACAGCAACAGAGACACACAGAGAGAGAGAGAGAGCAAGAAATAGAATATTAGTTCCTGTGGTGCAACTATAACAAATGGTTTTATTTCATTTTGAATGTTACAAGAATCTCTGATGCTCTTTACATACACTCACCGGACACTTTTTTAGGCTCACCCAAGGCCTAAAATAACTTTTTGCCACACCTGCCAATATCCGCTGACTTTAAAAAATGTACCGACCATAAATATATATATATTTTTTACCGGGTATGAAACCAAATGACACCAACATTTTTGATATAATATAATATCTTTTCCAGTTTCGATACCACAACTAAAACTACTAGCCTAACTAATATAAATTTAAAACATTAGACAAGTAAACAGTAATAAATTAAGAACAAATATTTAAATTACAAGCTAAACAACAAATAAATACCAGATAACAAAGGTACAAATGAAATGCTTTTCAGGTTTTTCAGGAACAGAAATGTAGTAAAGTAATCAAATGTGAAATAACACTAGATAGCCTTCCCTGTATAAATTAAACATCCTTATTAATGAATCCTTATTAAAGTTACAAAAGTTATTCAGTCAAGAGCAGTGAGGGATTATTACTGGATTATTATCAGCTGTAGGAATATTAGGCTGCTGTCCCTTTAAGAGCGAATGCACTGATCTAATATACTGATACTGACACACATGCGTTTACTTTCTCAACTGTTTATGTTCACTTAAGACATAACCGACTATGTTTATTAGGATACTCGCAATTTTTGACGTAATTCTGTGTGAATTTTTCCACTCAAGGGCAAGACGACGTGAAAGAGAGCTCAGTTTAGTATTCACACGCTGTCTTAGACGCGGCTCTCTGGGCATGCGCTTCGGATGTTTGCACACACTTAACTTTCCACACCACGCACGACTTCTTGTCAAGGCTTAAACGTTCGTGATGATGAAGCGCTAGCTCGTCAATCCGCTCATGTTTGTTCACGTTCATGCATTGTTAAAATTCATAAAAATGTTACCGGCCAACTGGCGAGTGACACCGTTTCATACACTCACCGACGCCGATTTTAACTTGCATTTGGCGCTTGGCAAGTGTTCATTTTAGGCCCTGGGTACACCTGTTCAACTGCTTCTTAATGCAAATATCTAATCAGCCAATCACAATGCATTTTAGGCATGTAGACTCCAAACATTTGAACAGTAGTGTATTGTATGAAAAATTACACAAAATATTTTGCAAAATAAAATATCAGGTTGCATTAAACTAAAGTGAATTTGGGATTAAATGTTGTTATTTTTAATGCAAATAATGTCAGAATGCAAAAATGTTTTAACATGATGTCTAAATGTGATTTGTGCTGAAATCTGCTCTTTTCTCTGCAGGTCAATGGCATTAACGTGGAGAAGTGTACGCACGAGGAAGTCGTGAGTATTCGATTGGCTCTTTCATCCGTGCTCTTGAAATGCCATTGATGCAGAATTAATGAAAAGTGCATCAGATGCCGCTGAAAGTGTTTATATCAGTATAGCGAACGCTTGGATTCTGACTGTAAGGTCTCAGCTATAACTAATTGATAGTGAGTAGATTCATCACACGCAGAAACACTCACTCACATGGGCAGGTTTGCTCTGACAGTCGGAAGTTGAAGGATGAGATTAGACTAACTAAGCTGCCATGATGAGCTTCTGTCCGAGAGAAGCTGACAGAAATCATCCTGTAGGACAGAAAAATCACACATGAGGCTCATCATCGTCTCAGTTATCCTAGAGATCAAATGGAGGCTCTTGCTTAGATGTTCCTCCTGAGAACGTCTCCAGATGAGCTCAAATGTTTCTCATCAAATTCCTCCAAGATCAAATGATCTAAACCTGCTATCCACATTCATTTTCACTCTATACTCCTTTTACAATAAGGTCTCGTTCGCTAACATGAACTAACGATGAGCGATATTTTCTTACGGTATTTATTAATCTTTGTTAATGTTGATATATAAAAATACAGCTGTTCATTGTTTGTTTATGTTAGTTCACAGTTCATTAACTAATGTTAACAGAACATTTGATTTGATGAATTTCTTAGTACATGTTGAAATTAACTAAGATTTTAATAACTGCGGAAGTATTAGTTCAGTTCTTTACATTCACAATGACATTTATGCATTTCGCAAAACTCTTTTATTCAAAAGATGAACAAAGGCAATCCGTCAGAGAGCTACCCTAGTGAAAAAAAGTATACTTTATTGTATTTGAAATATATTCCCTTTTTTCAGTAGTACATTGCAAATATACTAACAAAAATTGTACCATCTTTAAATATATAAAAATTATATTAGCATCATGCTTTTACCTATTTTCACAAAACAACTTTTAACACACTTTAAAATACTTGTACTAAATTGTACTTTAGTATATTTTCTAAAAATATATTTTAGAAAAATATATTTGAAGTGAGATTTCAGTTTATTTTTTAAAAGTATATTTATTTTCACTTTGCAAATATATTTGAGGTATATTTTAACTGTGTGCTGGAAATGATCATTGTAACAATGCATTGAAAGTATACCTTCAAAATACATTGTAGTATACAATAGTATTTTGTACAAAGTATAGCTAAGTATTATTTGTTTATTAATGTACATTTGTAATTGAAGACAAAGTGTGCAATTTGTAATAGACACGTATATTCTGCGCCGATGGCCTTGTGGGCAAGTCCTCTGACATGTAGCGCCGCTGTGCTTCAGGAGACCCGAGTTCGAGTCCCGGCTCGTGGACTCTCTCTCACACACACCTCACTTACTGTCCTATCCTAATAAAACGCCAAAAATAAATATTTTAAATACATAAATACACTTATGGTATATTGCTTGTATGTTTCGAAGACACTCGTAATGAATCTGTAATGTACTTGTAACACAAATAAAGTACACTTTAATATCACTATTCAAGCATGTAATTAGTCCCTACACAAGTATATATTAAGTATACTTGAAGTTGGTCCAATTTAGTACATAAAAGTACACTAAATACACTTAAAGTTATGCTTTACTACAATTTAATTACACCTAAAATATACTTAGTACAAAAATAGTTGTTTCTAAATAGCACACTTCACGTTAACTAATCATTAACACACTTGAAGTTTACTGATATTAGTGTGGCTGCAAGTACTTAGCATATTTTTATTTATTTTTACCAGGGTAACAATATTTGCAATATACAATGTTATTGGTAATATTTTGTAATACATTCATTATTTTTTTATATACAATGTTGATTAATGTAGTTAACTAATGAAAACTTTTTGTAAAGTGTTAACTATAGATTAATAAATACTGAAGTGTTGTTCGTTGGAAGTTCATGTTTACGTTTTCACTGCAACAAAAGCAATCTGTAATATACAATGCCTAGCTTATAATATACAATGTTAAGTATTTGTAATTCGAAACATACAATGTTAACTAATGTAGTTAACTTATGAAACCTTTTTGTACAGTTCCGCCTTGTTTTCATTTCTGTCTTTTTTTCCTTCAGAGTTATTTTAGGAGAAACGCCTGAGACAAAGTTGATGCTTCATTGAAGAATAATTACAAATCTCCTGAGTAATGAAAGAACAATACGAGTTTTCCTCTGGGGTATCATTTACACACTGGAGGTGGTAGAGCATGTTTGAGATGCGAGACCAATCTCAAGAGATGATCGTCAGAGATGAGATTAGCTGCTGTTTATGAAACTGGCCACTGTATAATCTGTGGACCAGTGGAAAAAGTATGAAACCGGACAACTTACTGAAATGTATCATGTAATTGTTTAGTTGCAGTGTTTCAAAACTGGAAAGACGTCGATAAAACAGCTTGTAAACAATATTTAACTTAACGTTACATTTACCTCAGGAAAGCCGTTCATTGTCCATAAAATCGATTGATTTACAAAAAATAGAGAGGAGCATTTTCATAAAAATATGCACTTTATACTTTTACTTCACATGTTCTTCGTTATTTCGTCTTCCACAACGAATTGAAACATAATTGTAAAGGTTGATATAAAAACTGTATGTGCAGTTTGAATGTTTATTTACAACTCAGTTCTTATTTAATTTGTTAACACTATTTCATTGAACTAAATTTATTTTGGTGCATGGTAATTATCATTGACGGATTCGACACACTCGTAATTCTACATTTTACAATCTAGTTTTAAAACAAAATTGCTTGTTTAAATGAATGTTCTGGTTTCGACCTCTAACGATTCATGTCTGTGTGTGTAAACAGGGCTTTAGACCGAAGGCGGCATCTTAAGTTTTTGGATCGCACACACACACACACACACACACACACACACACACACACACACACACACACACACACACACACACACACACACACACACACACACACACACACACACACACACACACACACACACACACACACACACACACACACACACACACACACAGGGTTTCTTGGCGAGTTCTTGGTTTCCTCTCTGTGGAAATGTTGCACAAGTGTGTCATGTTCTCATCAGAGGAAAACTCAGATATGTTAAATGAAGTAACTTTTCTTGCTGTGGTTATGATCAAATGAAGTCTATAAGTCGACATGAAATCAGAATTCCTTCAAAAGTCCTTGCATTCAGACTTCTGTTATGAAACATGCTTTGCAGCTTCACATCAATTTCTAATGGAGAAAATAAATTTCACCCTTTTTTTTTCTCGTCAGGATGTAAAATGTGTTGTATAAAAGTGATAAGATGTTATTTAGAAGACACTAAGTCCTGTAATGTGTTAGAGCAGGGTTTCCCAATTCTAATAATTCATTAAATTATACAAATGTAAAATTAACATACATAATTTAAAAATAAAAACAATCAAATAAAACAATTTTTATTTTTATTTTTTTATTTTATTTGTTCACATGCATGTCATGTGACCATTACCCGACATCAGAGAAGTGTGAACATGCAAATATTTTGTTAAATTATTGAAATTTAATCAAATTTGAGGAGGACTTTTTAGAAATACACTAAATATAAATTTTTGAAGATTAAATGAGTACGCTTTACAAGAAAATTCTATTTCAGTTTTTCAACTACAAAATTTCTTTGTAATTATATGTGAAATTTACTTGCAGTTTATACAGTAAATTAAAATGTTTTGTTAAATTATTGAATTATTAACTTAGTTTCAAGGGAACTTCAAGAACATACTGTTAAAATGATTTGTTTGAAGATTATGGGAGTACATTTTACAAGAAAAAACTCTTTCTGTCTTTCTACTTCAAAATGTCTTTGTAATTTAGAAATTTACTAGCAATTTAGAAATTAAAATTATTTCAACGCAAATGTGTTGTTAAATTGTTGAAATATTAACTTAAAATCTGAAAATACACAAACAATTTTTTAATATTAAATTAGTATATTTTACAAGAACATACTCTTTCAGTCTTTCTACTTCAAAATGTCTTTGTAATTTATAACTGACAATCGTTACAACATGCAAATGTGTTATTTATATATATAACACTTAAAATCTCAGGGGGACTATGAAAAATACACTGTATTTCGTTGCAATTGTGAGATTTAGCACAGAATTTATTTTCAGTGTATTTTTAGGTCAAAGAGGTTCTGATGCCAAAATAGTTTGGGATTCGTATGATGAAACCTGAAGATATCCGAGTCCCTGCCGGTGAACTGTTTGTCTCAGGAGCTGTTAGTCCACCTGAACCCAACACTTGATGGTCTGCCGCTCCAGCCGAGAGTCTCTCACTGAAATAATAACTCATGAGAAATCTCTAAAAGAGATTACATGCTGATTGCACACAGTTGATTTAATTCAAATGTTGAGGCTCCTCAACTCAATTAGGTGTGAAACGGTCATTGAAATGCAGTTCAGAAGTCTTTCCTCGAGCACATCTTCTCATCACGACGTCAGAAGGATAATTTCTCTCTTGCAGGTTCATCTTTTGCGAACAGCAGGGAACGAAGTCACCATCACTGTACGTTACCTCAGGGAAGCGCCGGCCTTCTTAAAACTCCCATTAGGTAGGTTTGGCCAGAACACTTCACATCTAAAACCTAGTGAGCTGCCGTACTGCGCCCTTCTTAGGAAGCATCCTAACGGAAATGCAACCTCATTAGTGAGGGATTTTGATGCTCTACATAATCGGAAATGCTGCATTTTGCATGCAAGACTCACAATTGATTCTGATAGCTAACTATAAAAATACACAAATAATGCATAAAAATAGTCTATTTAATCAGATAGCCTATTATATAGTTATGTTGTCAATAATGATTTAAATACAAGTATCTTTCATCCTCCATTTTTTCACTGAGCTTGTTGTATTGCACTCTTGGATTGTCTTCTCTGCAAAGAATACATGTGATTCTGCCTTTGTATTTGTCTTAAGGATTAATTGTTAAAGGAACAGTATGTAAGATTGTGGCCAAAACTGGTACTGCAATCACTTTCAAATTACTGTAGAGCGGTGTATCCCCTCCCCCTCCCCCCCTGACTCGAGGTTGCCAGATAGGCTGCAGGATCCAGCAGGAACGTCGGCTGTCTGACTTCAAATTCTTCTCCGTTTTCAGCCGTCTCCATCTTTCAAAGGCGTCTCCTATACAAATCATTGTTTTATTTCTGACTTTGTCACGATGTATTTCGGATTCATAACGAGGTCTTTTAGGTTTCGTAACGTCAGACATTTTTTATCCGACACGTTTGTAGCTGCAGCTGTGGTAACTAGAGCAGAGCTGGCAACCCGGATGCCGAAACACTACTGACTTCGTGATTGGTAGATAGGTAGAGGGCGGAGCATCAGGCCAAAACACAACATGACAACATCAACATCAGTTGAGGGCTGCAACTTCACTTTTAAATGACAATATCCTGGCCGGACTACTGTTGTCAGTGATAGAAGTATTTGAAATGAACATGATTTCTTAATGTCTAGTGACATATCAGGGCCATTTTATGATTAATTGAAATACATTTCTTACATACAGCTCCTTTAACGTTGCTTATGCAATTTAGTTTCTATGCATTTTGGGTGTTGTTGATGAAGAATCGCCATGAATCTTGCCAGAAAATGCCGCTAATGTAACTGGTTTGTAAAAGGCTTCTGTGACCAAACAACTGTTCCCATCATTCTCTGAGAATGACAATATAGGCAAATACAGCATCACTTACCAGTGTGATTTTAGTATTATTTATATACTATTATACTTTTTATTAATATTTTGAATTAGATTTTAGTTTTCAATGTAATTTTTTTTATTATTATTTTTTTTTATAACGTTTTCATAATATTGTGCTTTTGTCATTATTATTCGTTTTCGGCCTTTTTAAAAATATTTCTATATAGCTTTCATTTATTTTTAATTTCACTTTCAGTTTTTAGTAATTTTAGTACTTTGACTAAGTATTCATCTAATATTTGTATATTTCTATGTCATTTTATTTCAGTTCAGCTTTATTTCAATCAATAAAACAAGAAAAAAATTGTTATAAAAATTTTTTTTATTGTAAAAAAGATTTTATTTCTTAATGTTAAAAAGATTTTAAATTCCATGTTTTTTAAAATTTTATTTCAGCTTTATTTCAAATATTTCTTTAAAGATTTTAAGCGTTAAAGATTTTTTTTTAATTATTAAAATCATTGATTTTTTCGTGTTAAAACGATTTAAGATTTTTTTTTGGGGGGGGGGGGGTTCATCTATACATGTAAGAAAAATCTAAACAATATATATAATATGTTTAACAATCTTTTTGACAATTTAGAAAAATCATATTTTTTTCTTTTAATTGTCAAAATAAATATATTACTATTATTTAAAGTTTTTTTTAGGATTTTTAAATATACATATCAGCCTTCAGCTTTATTTCAACTATCATTTTCTTAATATTGTAATAGTTAAAGATTTTTTAAAGACTTTTACTTAAAAAAAATATATATGTTTAATGGTTTTAGTTTTATTTGAGAATAGCAACACTGTCAGTTACACACTTGATGCACAACCTTTGCACTATTGCTCTTGGCAATACCAGTTCTGGAAAGCATCCTTCGCTTGTCGTGAAGTGACAAAGAAAATATGAATTTGTCCAAGACATCCAATTATTGCAGACTAAAATGGCTTTAAAGCACATCACATTGCAACTAGTGAGTAGGAGTTTGAGAGTCAGAAGTGAAGGCAGGTGAATCTCTCGGGACTGAACTGAAGATATACTGTATCTGTGCTTCAACAGAAAGAGCTTTCAGAGAAGCGTCTCTGCATGAAATGCACTTTTTGCGCTCTGCATTTTCCAGTGATGCCCGTGTCAGAACTCCTGCGTCTTGTGCATTTCACACTCACCTTAGCCATAATCTCCTGTGACTTTAGTGTCCATGGCATCGTGACAACCTAGAAAGCGGCTTGCCAAGCTAATGCACGTCATATCTCTGGGATTTAGAAGTGCAGCGCCACCAGAGTCGATTTGCACACAGTATGAGCTCTGCTTTATATAGAATATATACTAATCTGCCCTGTTTCCTCAGGTTCACCCGGACCGTCCAGCGGTCAGAGTAGCAGAGCGTCCTCGCCGCTTTTCGACAGTGGTTTGCATTTAAATGGGAACTCGAGCAACACGGTAAGTCACCTTTTGTATCATCGCGAGCATCACTTCTGTTAAGAAGCTTATTCATAATCCTCGAAAGTGAGACGGGTGACAGAATCAGGCTGGAAATGCCTTTCTTAGATAGAGAGCTGGAACTGACTCCATGCACTCCAGCATCACTATTATTTTTGCTCATAATTAGGTTTAGTGATTTGAACAAACCCCTGTACACTACAAAAAAAAAAAAAGAAGAAAAAAATTATTAGAAAAAGAAGAAAAAGCTACAATGAGTTGTTCAAAGTCTTTCTTTTTAGTAAACTCTGTGTCCACAAACAATGTTCTCAATGCTGGAGTTCATGTGCAGAGCCCCTGGTGAGACTTCCAGCAAAGTTTCATGTTGTGTCGAGCCTTCTTAGTGTTTTAAAAAGAGCGCTTTTTTGATGCTATCATAGTCGTGCCCCAAGCACTCCCATTCACAAGGCAATTTGACCGAAAACTAAAATACGGTCAAACTTAAAAGTGGCGTTTCCATCCTAATTATGCTTTTAAACGAAAGTTTGCCTCAGGTAGATTCATAAAAAAACACTAGGTTGCATTTTGGCGAGAGTTACCCTTTAAAACATGATACATTTACTTGAGAAGTGAAATATGATAAGATGTTAAGTTTTGTTTTATGAAAAATATATCAAAATTAAATGAGTTTATGCTTAAAACGAGAAAATTCTGCCAGTGGGGTAAAACATTTTTTCTTTTACTTGTTCTCCTTTTAGAATTAAGTTTATTTTTCTGACCCCATTGGCAGCAATTTGTTCTTGTTTCAAGCTTAGAGGGATAGTTCACCCAAAAATGAAAATCCTACAATAATTTACTCACACACAAGCCATCTTATGTGTGTATGACTTTCTCTTTTCAGCCAAACACAATCGGAGTTATGTTAAAAAATATCCTGGCTCTTCCAAGCTTTACAATGGGAATGAATGGAGCCTGAGATTTTGAAGCCCCAAAAAGCACATCCATCCATCATAAAAGTAATCCATACGACTCCAGGGGTTAATAAAGGCCTTCTGAAGCGAAGCAATGCGTTTGTGTAAGAAAAATATCCATATTTATAACTTTATAAACTATAATCACTGGTCTCCGGTAACGGCCGTATGCAAGTCTAGTTCCGGCGGAAGAGTGAACTAGAGGTCGACTGATTGATCGGTTTCTCCTATTAATCGGCACCAATAACGGATTGCTCAATAACCGGCCTCTAGATATATTTTATGTATAAAAACACCTTATTTTCCTGATATTCTCCATTGTTGCAGCTCCTCTCTTCCCAGTCTATCAGTAACGCTCTGTTTAATTCCTGTCTCTATGAAGCCCCTCCTTCTGAAAAGCACACTGCGCTCTGATTGGTCGGCTGGAGCAGTGTGTTGTGATTGGTCGAGCGCTTCGAGTGTGTTTGGGAAATGTCCCGCCCCTTACCATAACCACCAGTTTAACACACTACTAACTAACTCAACCAGGCCCCGCCCCTTTATTCTGCGTATGAATTATTTAAATGAGGAATATTGTGACGTGTTTGTTCCCGGAAGAAACTCAAGACTACAATGGAGGCGTTTCAGGAGTTCAGAAACACTGACACTGATATAGCGAAGAACTGGAGCTTGTTCATGATCAAACAGCAACATTACACACTAAAGAAAGAGGAACATGTGAAAGCATAAGACCCCTTTAAAATACAAACAAGTGTAAATATCAACATAATCATATGTCTGAATGTTTGAAGTCTATCAGGTAAAACATGAGCTTATTGATGCAATTCAATCAATCTGCTATTTTATTCCATCTGTCACTCCTGGTCAGAGGCTTCTGTTGTTCTTTAGTTTATACATAGTTACGTTTCAACTAAGTTTAATGGTGCAACACAAACATACAGTATTTACTAGTGTGTAAGTTGTAACTTATTGCCCCTTTAAACCAAACCAAGTCTAGTGCATCAGGCCCTAAAATATCATTTGTAGGAGACTAGGAGTCTTTTACTAGTGCTAGTTCCCATCCAGAACACTATTGTCCTAAAATGAAGCCTCAAGTGCACCGACAGCCCATTCAAGCAGCATATAGAGGTCATGTTTCTCCTTCTGACCTTCAAAGATCATTGTCAAGTAAAGCTAATACAGTGCGGCAGCCACTGGACCTGTCGGAGTGAGAATATCTGAAAGAACACGCTGCGTCTCATTAAGTCACAGGTCACTTTCTTATTCAAACCAGAGAGCAAAGGTAAGGCAGACGTCTCACTCGATCTGCTCACACACTACAGGAACTCTCTGAGATTCACATGCATCACATTAATGTGACAGTAAGACTCATGTCAGCAGGTGAAGCTTCAGACCTCTGCAAGTGAAGCTCTGAGATCTGCATACAGCCTCTGAAAATCCATTCACGCCTCAGCGCAATGTGAGCGAGGGCTGAAGATGTGAAATTCAATCTCTGAGTGCTGACAAATCAAGATTTCGGTGTTGGATGCGACCGAAAGGCAGTCTATAAATAGAACAGAGCTCAGAAATGTTGCTGATTATAGTCATTAAATAGACTTTTGCTGCTACCGTGAAGCTGTAGAGCAGGAGTTCTCCATTCTGGCCTGTGAGGTCAAACCTAATCAATCAAGATAATCAAAGTCTTTAGGGTAACTAGAAAGTTACAGCAGGAGAGTTTGATCAAGGTTGGAGCTAAACCCTGGAGCTGATCCCCTGCTAGAATGAGATGGGTGTTTGCCAGGATGTTGCTATGGGGTTGCTATAGGATGTTCTGGGTGGTTGCCAGGATGTTGCTATGGGGTTGCTATAGGATGTTCTGGGTGGTTGCCAGGATGTTGCTATGGGGTTGCTATAGGATGTTCTGGGTGGTTGCCAGGATGTTGCTATGTGGTTGCTATAGGATGTTCTGGGTGGTTGCCAGGATGTTGCTATGGGATTGCAGTGGAATGTTCTGGGTGGTTGCCAGGACGTTGCGATGGGGTTGCTATAGGATGTTCTGGGTGGTTGCCAGGATGTTGCTATAGGATGTTCTGGGTGTTTGCCAGGATGTTGCTATGGGGTTGCAATGGGATGTTCTGTGTGGTAGCCAGGACGTTGCTATGGGATTGCAGTGGAATGTTCTGGGTGGTTGCCAGGACGTTGCTATGGGGTTGCAATGGGATGTTCTGGCTGGTTGCCAGGATGTTGCTATGGGGTTGCAATGGAAATTCCTGGGTGTTTGCCAGGGCGTTGCTATAGGGTGTTCACCAGGACGTTGCTATTGGTTTGCTATAGGATGTTCTGGGTGTTTGCCAGGACGTTTCTTTGGGGTTTCTAGGGTGTTGAGGGTGTTTGCCAAAGTGTTGAAATGGGGTGTTCTAGGTGTTTGCCAGGACATTGCTATGGGGTTGCTAGTGTATTCTGGGTGTTTGCCAGGGCATTGCTATGGGGTTGCTATAGGGTGCTCTGGGTGACTGCCATGGCATTGTTATGGGGTTGCTAGGGTGTTTGCTAGGACATTGCTATGGGGTTACTATTGGGTGTTCTGGGTGTTTGCCAGGACGTTGCTATGGGGTGTTCTGGGTGTTTTCCAGAGTGTTGTCATGGGGTTGCTAGGGGGTTTGCCAGGACATAGCTATGGGGTTACTATTGGGTGTTCTGGGTGTGTGCCAGGATGTTGCTATGGGGTTGCTAGGGTATTCTGTGTGTTTGCCAGGACGTTGCTATGGGGTGTTCTGGGTGTTTTCCAGAGTGTTGTTATGGGGTTGCTAGGGTGTTCTGAGTGTTTGCTAGCACGTTGTTATGGGGTTGCTATGGTGTGTTCTTGGTGTTTGCCAGGATGTTTCTAAGGGGTTGCTAGTGTGTTCTGTGTGGTTTCTTACTGTCTCAAGTGAAAAGACTCTCTGATATTCTTATGGCTTTTGTTCCTCCTTGAGTTTAAGATTAGAAGATGTTTCTACCACATTTTAAACAAACCTTTGTCGCTACGCATGAGAAATAGTTATGGTGATGTTTGCTTTAACATAAAACATGTGACACAGCGGTCACCATGGTGTGTTCAGACCAGCTCATTTATCAGTTCTGTGTAAATGAGAGTGCGTTCCAGGAGCAGAAGAGTTTGTTTTAATGAAGTTGTCCTAGAGGCATCCTCTTCCGACAAAAACATGGGAAGAATGCAGGAGGCCTTTTTTCCTGGAAATATACTTCATTATTAAACATTGAATGGCAGCCAGTGTATCCAATTACCGTAAACAGATGAATTATTTTCTTCCATTGACTCTCTCTCTCTCTCTGTCTTTGCCAGGCATGGAAATGTGCAGAAACACACGCAGGGCTCTCCTGACTGCTGAGTCGACAATATTTGTGCTTTTTCCCTGTGTTCTTCAAATTAGTTTTTTTCTTCTAATCCTCTTGTAGTGGTTGAGCTGGTTGCCTGCAGGTGATTATAATTCTCTGAGCTCGTCGTCTCCTCCAGGCTGCTGTGACATTGAGCTGATTGACAGTGTTTCGCTTTCATCGGCCGACCGGGCTGCTGCTTTAGCATTTTTTCATTTACATGCCTGCAAATAATTAGTGTAGCAGCTATTTTTGCCACTGAAATTTTTTTTAAAGGTAAATATAATACTTTATGCAAAAAAAAAAAAAAAAATGTAATACTAGTAGTTTTGGTTTTACCAACTCTACTTGAATGTTTACATACTCCACATATTTGTGCTGCGAAAACGGTCGAACTACTTGTTTTGATAAGGTATTTATGTAATTAAAGTGCCCCTATTATGCTATTTTAAAGTTTCCTAATGTTGTTTTGGTGTCTCCTACAACAGGTTTACATCCATCAAAGGTCAAAAAACTGTTTAATTTCCTCATTATATACATTTGCACATCACCACATTTTCAATGATTCGCAAACGACTCGTCATATCTCTAAATCCCGCCTTTCCGCGAGGTACTCTGCTCTGATTGGCCTGACAGCTCAGTCTGTTGTGATTGGTTTACCGCGTACAGCGCATCGAAAATAAAAATGCCCATTGCCATTACAACGTCAGACTGTCCTGAGGCTTCCTACACCGCAAACTAAACACAGTAACAAACAATGACGTCGATTTTACCATATCAATGCGAGCGCGAGTCCGATGATGAAACACTGGAAGAACTAGTTATTGAACCGAACCTCCATCACAAGGACGGTTCGAGCAGGACTCAGTGTTTCTCAGTGATACGCTACTCAGTTTGAGGTACATTATGAGATGTTGCAACTGTAATTCCTCACCATCAGCATTAACAAGTGCATGTCCATCAACAAACCGATTATTTTACTTGTACTCATTTTACAGAGTATTTTTCGAATATATTGCGGTGAACACGTGAGAACTGTATCAATAACAGTGCATGTATGCAATGTATACATTAGCCGAGCTCTAGCGTGAATGACTGATGTGAATGACTGGTGTAACATAAACATAAAACAAATCTTGCTCCATGATTAATCTGTCCTCAAAGTAGTGAGAACGACAGACGATCTGCATTAATAGACAGTTTTAGATAATCGTGGCCCACAAACTGATTAGCAGAAGTATTTCAGTAAGACAGTAATTACGTGAGTTAGCCAGTTAGCAGGAGACCTTCACAATATGAAACTCAAAACTAAGTATTTTGAACACCATCTTTCAAGAGCAAGCGGTTTGTGAATCATGCATTGAACTCTGAGATTTTAGAAGCTGTCGTCTGTCAGTAAAATAAAGGGAACAAAGCAAATGTTTAGGATTATACTGCTGTGATATTGTGGTAAAGATGAATTTTAACCACTGATTCTTCACATTCTTCACATTCTTCACATGCTCGACCATATGCAGAGGTTCAAGTTTTCCCCTGGTGTCTGCGTGCAATAAGTGGGCGGGAATATGCTAACGTTTCGTCTTGACGTCACAACGAAACGGCTTATGACTCGTTTGAAATACAATTAATTTCATTGACTCAGAGTCGACTCTTACTTTTGAAAAACAATAACTTTATACACGGTGCACTTTCAGATTTAAAACTTTGCAGGATGTTTTCATTCACGTGTGTTACACACTACATGAAAGGTCATTTTCAAAAATCCATAATATGGGCCCTTTAATGGTGGATTTGTGTGCAAATATTGGATCTGTGCTTTAAGCCTTGCTTAAGCCTAATAGACCTGTCTCTAGTTATTATATTCATATTGTTAAAACAACATTAACAAGAACAAAAAGAAAAACCGCTTAAAGAAGCCTTAAAAGTGGTTAGCTGGATACTTCAGTCTGTCTATACAGGTAAACCAGCTGAAACCAGTTAAGACCAGTAAACGACCTTAGACTATTTACCTTTCACCCAGGTACTCAGTTTACTTCTTTATCTATCTATCTATCTATCTATCTATCTATCTATCTATCTATCTATCTATCTATCTATCTATCTATCTATCTAGTCTCCATCCATCCATCCATCCATCCATCCATCCATCCATCCATCCATCCATCCATCCATCCATCCATCCATCCATCCATCCATCCATCCATCCATCCATCCATCCATCTATCTATCTGATATGACAATAGTATGTATGAACTATTTGGGCCTGTTTTTATCTGGGAAATAGTGTATTTTGTCTGTTGTTGTATCTGGAGGTTTATGAAGAGCTGGTGTTTGGCTCCTCGTGAGAGACAGTGTAGCTCTCCAGCGTGTCAGTCTCATCCATCCTGACACGCCTGCAATATTTCATTCAGTGTCGTCTAGTGCAGCACAACATGAAAGTCAAATCAAGTTTAATTACCCAACCTCGGCCTGAATAAACAGCAGAGTGGAGAGTATGACTGGAGAAAGAGCTTCACATGTAATTGATGATGGCTTGAGAATTCAGCCACAAGTGAAAGAATCCAGTCAGAGATAATTATGCTTACAGTAAAAGTGTCTTGTACAGGAAAAATAACTCTGAAAATGTCAGTAGTGCTTGCATGTGCAATTTAAATTTAAGTTAGTTTTAGTAATTTTATTGTGTGTTTTGGTAATTTTTATTAATATTTAAAGGTTTGCATATGTTATTGATTGTATGCATTTTTATTGTTCTGGCAGGTTGATCGTTTTTTTTTTTTTATTTTTTTTTTTAACTGTCTAAAGTGAAAAGAAACTTCTACTGTAGGATACGTGAAAGGGTTTTAAAAACACTTCAAGTTGCATTTTCCCCTCTTCAAGTTTTTATATAAACCTTAAATATGTTGCTTCTAGAAGCAAGGTCAGGAACACCTCAAAAAATCTATATCCTCATCTTAAGCGCACTGCGCCTGTACTGATATGTTTTGCAGAAAAATATTATGATTTTGATTTGATACTAGGAGATTTATAAGCTTACCGACCTCACCGATTATTTGCATCCGAGAGATTCACGCATGTCATGCATAATATTATGTTAATGCCGATATGACTTATGGGATTTTGCTGTTGAAGTGAGTCACGTACAAATGTGACGCACATTTTGAAGACTATAAACTGTGGACTTGACAAGCTTAATCTGTATGGGTTCCCAGCACCGTTTGCAGCATTAGGAATCTGACTTTAGTGTTTACAGTGCCTGAAACGTTCTTCTGCTTTAGACTTTCATCGTCTTTCTGCCAACTTCAATGCAAAAATAAATAAATAAAAAATCTTAGTAGTTTTGTCTTGTTTTCCTAATTAAGATACATTTACTTAACAAGCAAAATGACAGTTTCTAAGTCTTGTTTTATAAAAAATGTATGCTTAAAACAAAAACAAACATCTTCCAGTGGAATCAGAAAAATAAACTTGTTTTCCCATTGAATTGAGCACAACAGTCGGGTTCTGGAAGTCATCTCCATAGGGAAATAGATTTGTAACGATAAATTATGAACCTTTAAAGACAGACTGTGGGTTACGAGGTTGTTAATCGATGGTACTTGCTTCTGTTAGCCTGCATTATTTCAACTTAGATTTAAAATAATAGTGCTTAACAACAGACTGTGATGAAAAACTACATTTCCCATGATGCTGTTCAGAAAATTCACCAATCAGAGTCGAAACAAGCAACAAGTTTTCTTTAGCTCCGCCCACTCCCATGGATCAATGTGATACTTTTTATTAAATTAATAGTTTTATATTTTTTATCATCATTTTGTAATTGTATTATGCTGTTCGCAATGCATCATGGGATTGTAGTTCTTTCCCTCACTAAAACCATTAGGTACACAGTCTTATATCTTTGTATTTTTGTCCGATTTTCAAACACTTTTTTTTTTTGCCTCAAATCAAAGTTTGTAATTTTGTGATTTTCCTCATAGCTGGTTGGTTTGGTTCATGACTAACGCTTTAATAAAGACTTTTTTTGAAATCCCTATGGGAGAAATAAACGAAAAAAACAAAACAAAAGTCTACTATTATACCCCATTGGCAGATTTTTTTCTTGTTTTAAGCATAAACACTTTCATTTGATACATTTTTTTTAAGTCATTTTGATTCTTAAGAAAATATATCTTGCTTTAAGAACATTTAGATATTTGTACTGGAAAACAAGACAAAAATACTGAGTAAGAAAATGAAAATATCCTGTATTTCTGCGAGGCGACTGTAATCCTCATTCATTTGTAAAATACTGCAGGATACCGTTGAGCCAGAGTTATTATCGGTGTAGTCGGACTCTTGGTTGTTATGAGGCCGCTGGCATCGTGATCAAAGTGCAGCGGATGATGGCACTAAAACGAGATGTTTCTGCTCTGCCCTCTCACTCTCTCCCTCTCATTTATTCCATCTAGGCCCCGTCGTCGCCCTCCTCACCTTCGGCTAATGAACCAAAGTATGAGAAACGCTGGCTGGATGCCGTCTCCCTCCCTCTCTTCATGGCTCGAATCTCTCGACGCAAAGCTGGAACCGATAAATTAAGGTACGGTAATCCGCTGCGCCGCCGCACGAGCTGTAGGGTTTGACACGCGCCCGCTCCCAATGTTGGTTTTGCAAGCATTTTTCATTTAGGTGAGAGGATGTTAAATCCAATATCTATGCAGCGGCATGCCGTGTCTGGAAAGGTCAGCGATGCAGGACCAGCGAGAGGAGCGCAGGTCGCAGAGAAGAAGAAGTGGCTCTGACTTTACTCGGCTCAGCTGCCATTGAAAGCGGAATGATAGCGGATCACATAGAGAAAAGACATCTATAAATAACCAGTTTAAAACTCTCAAAGGTTGTGATTGCAAGCAGGTGGAAAGCAGAGAGATTCGTTTCTCATCCTTTAATTAGGCAGAATGCATAATCTGTGCATTTGCTTCGGGAGTTTTATTTCCGACAACTTTGATTTTAACCCTATAAATCCTGCTGTATGATGTTTGATGCACAAAATTCTCACGCCTGAAAATGATCAACATGATCAAAACTTGTTGAACACAATCTGCCACATGCATTCAGTCGCCTGATTCATGTCGACATATTATTAGCAGATTAGGGCTGCACAATATATCGAAATTATCTAAATATCGCAAATGTATATATCGCGATATGCATATCACAACGGCTTGCAATAACTGGGGTCATGAACAAAAGACAAAGAGAAAATCACTCGCTGCTCTCGGCTGAATAACTTTTGTAGCTTTAATAAGAATCAGTATTTAATTCATACAGTGAAAACTAAGCAGTGTTTTATTTTTACAATTATTATTCAGTTTCTGTTGTTAAATAACCCTAATGTAGGATAACCTGAACCCCTGAACCCCGAGGTTTACACTGATGTTAAAATAACACTTCTTATACCACAGTAACACTGATGTTCACTGTCGGAAACTGTAGGGATGTTTTCTTGTCACAAAAATAATGTGAAACACGAATGTAGGCTATAGATAATTTAAGTTTATTTTACACACTTTAAGCATTATCGTATCGCATATCGAATATCGCATTTTTTAATGGGTTATCGCATATCGCATTTTTCTTCAATATTGTGCAGCCCTATAGCAGATAAAGAGTGATGACTGATATTTAAATGCATTTTATGTCACTGGTCTGTTATACCGTTATCAAGATCTCATTGATTTACATTACAAGCATCAGAATTTCATCTTTCTTTTTCGTCATATAAATATCAGCATCAGCACCAAAATACATATTTTTGCTCAGTTTGAGTCTCCCTTCATATTCTTACTATATCATACTAAAAGAGCCATAAAAGCCTGATGTATCAAATATGATGCTCAACAAAAAACACATGCAATTTATTTTAATTCTATTTAAAGTTTCAATAAACTGTTCAAATTTTTTTTTTAAATAGATTTTTCTGACTCTCATTTCAGGCTTTCCAGGGTTAAATATGTTTTGCCTTTATTGATTTGTTTTTCTGTACGTCAACTTTACTATGAAGTAGAACTTTTCACAGAGAATGACTCCTCGATTGATTTAAAGGATTTTTGAGCGAGTGCATGCATTTTTAAACATTTGCAGCATCTAAAGGTGCATTATGATGGTTCATATTTTTATCCAGTTTTATTATTTGAACACTGTACGTTTTGACAGTTTTGACTTCAACTATGCATCAACTTACTCCCATTAGAGTATTAGTAGACTGTTAGGTTCGGGCTAGTAGAATAAGTTGACATGTAGTTACTTATAGTCAGTATAATGTCTATTGAGGAGCATCAAAATAAAGTGTTAGATATTAAAGGATTAGTTCACTTCAGAATTAAAATTTCCTGATAATTTACTCTCCCCCACGCCATCCAAGATATTCATGTCTTTCTTTCTTCAGTGGACATGAAATAAAGGTGTTTGAGGAAAACATTCCAGGATTTTTCTCCATATAATGGATCCAGCCGAGGAATAAGAGTCTTATCTAGACAAACCATCAGTCATTTTATAACAAAAGAAACATTTATATACTTTTTAACCACAAATGCTCGTCTTGCACTAGCTGTGATGCGCCACTCATTATGTAATCATGTTGAAAGGTCAAGCGTGATGTAGGGGGAAGAACCAACCCAGTGTTTACAAAGCCAACGTGCAAAGACTAAGTCAAACGCCATTTAAAAAAAAAAAAAAAAAAAAAAAAAAGGAATAACGATGTTGAACGATTTTGAAGTTGGAGGAGAAAGGTTTTTCGCCTTACCCTACATTTTTTAACCTGAACACACGTGACCTTTCAACGTGATTACGTAATGCATGAAGAAGTGGACGTGCAAGACGAGCATTTGTGGTTAAAAAGTATATAAATGTTTATTTTTATTTATAAAATGACTGATGGTTTGTCTAGATAAGACTCTTATTCCCCGGCTGGGATTGTGTCCAGACTTTGAAGCTGCACTGAAACTCACATTTGGACCTTCAAACCGTTGGATCCCATTGAAGTCACTATATGGAGATTATTTTCCTCAAAAAACTAAATTTCTTTTCGACTGAAGTAAGAAAGACATGAACATCTTGAATGACGTTGGGGTGAGTAAATAGTCAGGACATTTTAATTCTGAAGTGAACTAATCCTTCAACCCTCTGGGGTCGGCAAACGCGCCGGCGCGTTTTGCGAGATGGTCCTCACCGCAGAACATGAAATCCAGGGGGAGGAGTTGGATCCAGATCCAACTCCTCCCACCTTACATATACCTAAACCTACCCATCTCCACCCCCTGATCCCTAAACCCACCCCTAAACCTACCAATCTCCACCCCTTAGATCTGGATCCAACTCCGCCCCCTGGATCTCGTGTACTGCAGTGAGGTGCTACTGCGTTTTGCTGGATTTTCTTCTCATAGTAGCACAATAGACTTAAATTACTCCGTCATTTATGGTCATACAGAAAAAAGAAATATGAAAAAAGAATCTGTGAGATGTCTACTTTGTATGTGTCCACTTACAATCAAAACAAAACATTGTGCTTTTGTAAAATAAAGAAAATAAACAGGGTGTGCGTTCTGCCTCTCCGTCGCGGTGAGCTTTTGTTTTTCTTGAGCACGTCTATAAACTGAAACAAAACTCAGCGAATACTTGTCACACATTTATAAGCAATATATCTTTATAAACATTTAAGTGTGTACTTTTAAATGATCGGATTTAAAACGAAAACAAATATTCTCTGTTTAAGTAATTTGTATAAAACCAACAAGATGTCCAGTTTCTCAAACGCTTGCTCATTAGTTTGAATCTGTATGCAGACTGTATACTAATACTCTAATGAATGCTAGTTGAGTTGCACAGATAGTAGAATGTCTAAAGTGGAGCATCAAAATAAAGCGTTACCTAAGTTTCACCTGGGATTTCACATCCCAGTACAATTCCCACAGAGCATCCTTCTTTCTGAATGTAAGAAAGATGCTTTCAGATTTCACAACACTGTTTTTGCGACAGTCTCCTGTGAGACGATGAAGGCCCGAAGCGTCTGTGCAACATCTCGTCCCTTTCCTTACGCTATTCTTCTCGTCTTCGTTATAACCGTCTCTCCTCGTATGCCGATGCCGCTCCGCAGACTAATAGATTTTTTATTGTGTTCTGTCACTCACACGGGCGGCTTCTCTGTTTCAAAGCACTCGGCTACAGTCTGCTGGTAGTTCAAGCAGAACATCACATTCTCCAGGCAATTTCTGTCTGAAAAAGGCCAAGCGATGAATGATCTCACACATGGTTGGCATTAATTGAAATCACACCATTTATTGAATTGCTTTATTGGAAAAAGTTCGAAGCTGCTAAAGATGCGTTCAGTCTTTTAAGAGCAATGCTTCTGTTTAGTAATAGAGCTTCAGTCTTGCTCTCACTTGACATCATGATTTAATGCATTATAAATGTTTATCTTCAGGATTTGTGTCCTTCATAAGCAATGCATTAAATCTACATGCTAAAGGCCACATTGGAAATGATTGCTCAGAAATATGTTTTGATCCGACAGTCACTCTCTGTTGAACTCAACTGACAGATATCATTAAAAAGTCAAAGTGTAATTCATCTCCGAACACACTCCTGATATTAAATGTCAAAGCCGTCCCATTATATACAATTGATGGTGGAGTGAGCGTGACAAACGTCTTTCAACAAATGCATTTCATTCCTCGGAATTTGTATTGATAGCTTTTGACATTTAAAACAAACGGAAATAACCAGATCACATAATCTGAACTGACGGCTGTGTTTGAGCCGAGACGTTAGATATACAAAGACTGTGCATTTGCATTACTATGAATGTTAGAAATGTGCAATATGCAGAATAAGCCCCGCCTTCTAAATAAAAGAGCCAATCACTGATTGGTAAAGTCATTGCATCACTGCAGCAAATAAAGTTTTATTTATAATCTATTGATATTGCTGTGGGATTTGTAGACAGTCTGGTCTCATGGCATGAATATTTAGTTTATTTAGTTATTATTTTTTACTTATTGGAGCTCACATATGGAATTGTAAATCATCTGTGACTGAAATGCATGATTCAATCCTCTACAAATTCTGATAATACTTGTCGATTTAGTGTCTGTACTTGCAGTGTGCAGTATATCTCTGATGTCTTATTCATTTCTTCATAAATATTATAATAAACCTCTGTAGCCTTGAAGATTTGATCGGGAAATGTTTCGTTCTTGCATCATGAACTACAGAGTTTATTTTACAGTAACAATGGCTCTGTTCAGAATATGTCCTCGAGGACTGATTATATGTACTCTAGTTTGTGAAAGCTTGTGAAATGATATATAATAAATTGTTCAACCAGAAGTATGCTTGTCACGTAACCTACCTGTGGCAGAATCGATGATTAACTATTATTATTATTATTAGTAGTAGTAGTAGTAGTAGTAGTACTACTTCTATTTTTTATGTATTATTTTTTAATGCATTATTATTATTATTATATTATTATTAATATTATTATTATTTGTAGTAATAATTATTTTTTTATTAATTTATTATTTGTATTTAATGTATTTATTTATTATGTACTTAATTATTTTATATATTTTATATTTATTATATATAACAATTTAATAATAATTTATTAGTATTGTTGTTGTTGTTATTATTAGTAAATGTTTATTACTTTTATTTTTTATTTAATTTATTATACATTATATATTTATTATTTCTTTTATTAGTTGTATTATATATATTCGTTATGTTAATTATGTTATTAATTTAGTAATATTTATTATTAGTAGTTATAGTACTTATTTTTTTATTCATTTATTTTAATGTATTATCATTGTTATATTATTATTTTTAGTAGTTGTAGTAGCAACACTATTTATTTATTTTTTATAGTTTTATTATTTTATATATTCATTATATTAATTAATTTAATAATAATGTATTATTATTATTATTATTATTATTATTAATAATTTACAAAACTAAATACACTAATAATAATGTTGTAAAATTCTGTAAAAAAAAAATGGTTTGATTTCAGTCCTAGTACGGTATGCCAGAGTTGTACTTTTTTCAGCAAATTGAATATATCATATTCTTTTTTATCCTCCTCCTTTTCTTCCAGATCGAACAGTTTTGAAGTCATTGCCTTAGATGGAGTTTGCACGCACGTTCTTCAATTTTGCACGGCGGGAGAAAGCACAGACTGGCTTCAAGCAATATCAACCAACATCAACGATCTGACGCAGGAGAGCGTAAGTAACATGTGTTAGTGAAACTATGAGACGTCAGGTGTGTGAGAGCTGGATACACCTCGACTGTAGAGGACAACATGTGCACTGATGAGAGACATCAGGTGTGTGAGAGCTGGATACACCTGGACAACAGAGATGTGCACTGATGAGAAGTCTATCAAGCCTAATGCTCATTCTTCATGCACTGACTGAGATTCTGCTGCACATGCACTGGACTTTATGCCAGAAAAGTGAAGCAGAAGACCGTCATGACAGCTCTCGGGTTGAAATATGAATATGTAACTGGAACTTTGCTGTGTTCAGACTTTCTGCATCTTATGCAAAACATTTGCAAGAGAATGCATAAGCATTGAGAGATATTTTTTCTTCTTGTCTTAAGATGATATACAGTCCACCATATCTATACATATATTACTCTTTATTGGTGAATTTGACAAAATCATGCCTGGGTTGTGTTTCACCTCAAGATCAAAAGAGAACATTTAGAAATGATATTTTGAAATAAGCATCTGATGTAGTCAAGCCTGTTTTGGTGAAAGTTTTCTGTACACTACAGTTTAGCTTTATGAACCTTATCAAAGAGCAAACTTTTTTTTTGTTTCTATTTATTATTTATTTCTCTCTGTTTTTTGCCTTGTTTTTGAGTCATCTCAAGTCAAACTGAGTGAAAACAATCCTGTCTTGAAGCAATTATTTTGTTATTAGTAAATATCAATGTATGCTTAAAATTATACACTTCACAGATGCACTTTACAGTAAAAAAAAACACAATTATTATTAGTAGTAGTTTGTTTATTATTAACATGATTTTATTTATTCATTTATTTAGCATTACAGTATTATTAATTAGGAAAGGATTACATTTGCTTCATTGCCTTCAAAATAATAAAACAATACAGAAAGTATTTCATGTTTTTTTTTTAAAGGCATAATTTTCTTAATGCATACTATTCATTTATTTAATGATTTATTTACTTTCATTTTGTTATTGTTTGGACAATAAAGCCATTATTTAAGCTAATGTCATTATGCAAATAATACATTATATAACTTTAAATATTATTTTTTATTATTTATATAAAATAAATCATTTATATATTATTTATATTTAATTCATATTAAAAAATATATATAAATATATACCCATGGTTTATAATATAATGTAACATAATCTAATAGAATAGATTAGTTTTTGAGCTGTTAATTACATTTAATTAAATATGAACTGATAAAATAATAAATGTTGTAGTAGTAGTATTAAACTGATATAATATATGATATTCTATATTCTATTCTATTCTATTATATTATATTATATTATATTATATTATATTCTATTCTATTCTATTCTATTATATTATATTATATTATATTATACTAATATAAATATTTAGTTAGTTATTTAGCCGGATATTTTTAGATATTTTTTTGTGAGATTTCACGACACTCCAGAAACTTTTACTAATAATGACTCCAATAAAGGTCTATTGAGTTTCTCCAGATTCATGCTTTCTTGGACGAAATTCATAAGTCATAATTCATAAGTCATAATGCTGCTCCCAGAACCACCCTCTTGCCTAACGATCTCATTTCCTGTGCGTCGTGTTAATTAGTGCGCTGATGATCCAGTGGGCTTCTGTCACACAGCTGCCTGTTTTACGTCACCTAATGATGGAGACAGAGACTGATTGCTAAACGTTCAATTAACAGCTGATTGTGTGTGTGAGAGGGAAGCGGAACTGTTATTGTGGTGACCTATAACCTATAAATAGAGCGAGTGACACATGCTTGAGCAGCGAGGATGATGGGAGATGAGAGTTGTTTGACACATTCTGACCCGCGAGCGGATTATTGGCTGATAAGTCGACTTTGGCAGATTCACGGCTAGCCAATAGACCGTCAATCACAGCTGACTTATTTAGAGAGATAGCAGCGTCCAGAGCTGAGCGCTGTCTGTGCACTTCATGTTTGATCTTACAATACGTTCTTATTATGTAGGTGTTATATATGCAGAATATATGTTTTAATGCATTATAGGCCCGTGCTTGCTTTAAGAATGTCGATTAATACGAATACTTGCCTATTCATGGTTTACCTTTAACAAGTGTAATGCATGTTCATAAGAAGTCATTTAGTCATAAGAACATGCATTAAAATGATTTATGAATGTTTTTTACTGCATTATATATACTTTTGTACTGAATATATGTGTTACCACAAGGTTATATCAGTCGGTATATATAAATTATGTATAATACAAATATATATCATTTAAATTGTGTGTATATATATATATATATATATATATATATATATATATATATATATATATATATATATATATATATATAATTATTATTTTTATTTTTTAAGTTAATTATTAAATGATCAATAGCTAGTAATTTCATTATACTTGTTGTAATTTAGTAATAAATATTAAATAATTAAAAATATAATCCATGATAATATAGAACTGAATATCATATTATATCAGTTAAAAAATAATATTAAAAATAATATTAAAAAACTTAGGAACCACTACAGCTCACCTACTATTATATTATATTATATTATATTATATTATATTATATTATATTATATTATATTATATTATATTATATTATATTATATTATATTATAGTTGAGCTAAGTAATATTACTGAGTAATATTGCTGTGTCAGGCTATTCACATATGATATTTAAACATAGAATAATAATATTAGTAGTATTTATGTATATTTTTATTTTATTTTACAGTAATTCACTAAAGAATAAAAAGCTGGTAATTTCATCATAGTTGTATGCATATTAAATAATAATAAACATACAGAGTGGAAAAATACGATCATTGATTTTGTAATGTTTTCATTTGTTTCAGATGAAGACGGCCAATAAATACGGTTCTCCTGATGATCAGGTAGGTCATTTGTACAATGACATATTCCTCTAAATCCTAGGATAGAAAGTAATTATCCTTATTGTACCAGTTCTTTTACAGCCTCAGAATATGTCATATTCACGACAATAACACATCTCACTGCGATCGTGTAACGACCTCTGGCTCTTTGTTGCATTTTGATTAGTAATTCATAAGCAGCAGAGAGTAATTCAGTCATATTTACTCAGGAGAAATCCAATACTGGCAGAGGAACCCCTGCCGATGTGTGCTGAACACACACACACACACACACACACACACACACAGACGCTGGGATCCGTGTGTTGAGTGGGATTGGTTTTCTCCTGCAGATTGTCCACATGGGTTGGGTGTGTGAGCAGGTCCAGGCCAGCGAGTCCGAGTCCACACACAGCTGCAGGTTTCTGGCGCTGAGAGGATCTTCTCTTCTCATCTTCAGGAGTCCTCCTGTAAGTGTCAAACACTGCCAGTATTCAGTCCCGCAGAGACGCTCGGGGTCTTCACTCGTGGACGTGAGACAGTCAGGGCTTTCTGGACACTCACACCATTGTTTGGACAAACAGTTCAGCCACAAAACCAAGCCATTAGTGAAGCTATACTGTAAGGTTGCTGTGTCAGGCTATTATTAAACTAATAATATAGTATTATAACACACAAATACATACATATACATATAATAATAATATAATATAATATCTCAGTTTAATAATAAGTAAAATAATTATAAATGAAATATGTATTGTATATCCATACTAGTATGCATTTATTTGTGTGTTATCATATATATCAAACTAATAATATATTATTATAACAAACAAATACATACATACATATAACAATAATATAATATAATATAATATAATATTTATAATATAATGTAATATCTCAGCTTAATAATAAGTAAAATAATAATAAATTAAATATTTATTGTATATCCATACTAATATGCATGTATTTGTGTGTTATAATCATATATATATATATATATATATATATATATATATTCAGTAATATTGCTGTTTCATGGTTCCTACATTTTTTATTAATATTATTATTATTATACCTAGATAATAAATGAAATTCAGTTATTCAGTTATATATATATATATATATATATATATATATATATAAAATTACAAAGATTAATATAATATCATAGGTAGCTGAAATATGAATTGATATATAATATAAATATATATTTATATAAAATTACAAAGATTAATATAATATCATAGTTACCTGAAATATGAACTCACTGGCCAAACTCTATAAATGTATTTTTATTTTATTTTATCCTTCTGGAAAAGTCATTGAAAATCATCTTACATGATCCATAACATGTGAAACACTAGTGAACTTGATCAGGCTGGAAGCTACACACTGCAAAAACAGTCCATGTAGAACGGCAGAATCATATTCTGAACATACCCAGTGTCTCATCGTCCAAAATATGACAACATTACCTGTCCTTTGGTGGTCTCAGACTCGGGACATCCATTCTAATTATATATAATCAATCTATTACTTTCTAATGGACTGTGGCGAGGAAAAGCCATTACCGCGGTGGCCTCGCACACATACGTTATTTGTGACAAATGTTTCATCTTTGCCATTAAGCCTGAAGACACAGGTTTCATCAGTTATGAAATACAACCCTGTACTTTGTGTTGGCAGTGTTTTGTGTGCTATTTTACTGTCTGCACTTCCTAATGCAATGAGATATTTAGCTTCAGCATCCTCTACGTGACTCCGCGATTGGTGCATTAACGTTATTGTAAGTGGTTTGGATACATTTTGTGACCAAAATAACAGTGCTGATATTTCTTTGCTATTTCATTAAATGTGCATTACTGAGTTTAATAAAGGGAGGATAGCAAGGAAACATAGCATTTAACATGCCTTAAAGCCAAGAGAGACGTTCAGAAAATTCATTAGCATCTCATTATGTTTCAGATTTACGTGTGTGTGTGTGGCGCGCAGAGAGAACAGACTGTTACATAAGCGTTATGTCTCTCTAGGTCATGAAGAGGTAATTACTTCAAACTTTTTAATGCACATGGATTTGAATGGAAATGCCAGCGTTGAAATTAATTCTGACGGCGAAAAACAAGACAAGTAACTGCTAAGGTGACCAGTGAACCTAGCGAATTGGTGAATCAGTATCTCGTGTGCATATGAGCGACACCAGCCGCATCTATGAGTCGTCGAGTGTGGGACTGTGGCTTGTGTTAGCTGTTGGTTAACAGTCTTCAGAGGTGTAAAAAGTACTCAATAATGTTACTCAAGTGAATGTACAAGTACTGAGGGAAAATTACTCAATTAAAAGTAAAAGTATCTGACCAGAATCGTTCTTGAGTAAAAGTAAAAAAGTACCACATTAAAATTGTACTTGAGTGTTAAAGAAGTAAAAAGTAACAGCAAGAATGAAAACTAGAGATTCTTGTTTAAGCTTTTAATCTCTAAAAAACATGAAGTGAATGAACCACACACAAGGTTTTATCCTGCTTTAGAACTGTTTGTATTTAATTGTATTTAATTATCAGACTATAAGACTACTATCTAATGCCAGTATGCAACATGCTCCACTAAACATGCTTTTACCACTAAAAGAAAAGAATTCGCTAAGGTACGGCCACGGGTGCTCTTGATCCTGTGTTCGCAGCTGAATCACGTTCTTCCTCCATTTTCTTCCACTGATTGACTGTTATAATTTCTCTAATTTCCAGGTCAAAGTGCTGTGCATTGTGGTAATAGATGCGACATGACGTCACTTCCAAAGGACCAATGAACATGTATGACCAATTTCATGCAATGTGAAAACGAATCTCATTGGCAGAATAAACAACATTTAAATTAAACTGGGCATCAGCGCAGTTCAGTTGGTTTGGTAATGGCAAGGGAAAATAGAATGAAATGATCTCCAAAAAAGAAGTACTTTTTGACTTAGGGTTCCTTTTTTTTTTTTCTTAAAAAATGTAATTAAGTAAAAGTAAAAGTATTGATTTTTAATTATACTCAAGTAAAGTAAAAATCCCCCAAAATAAAATTGTGCTTTAACCCCAGGTTACTGAAGGAAAGGACTAATCGCCTGCTAACTGTGGATGTGTTGTTGTGTAAATGTGTTTCTGTGTGTCTCTATCAGGTCCTGGTGTCGGACTGGGCTCAAGCAGAGGCTAGTTTTCACCTCTGTGAGGTTCTCTTTAAGGTCCATAAGGTACGAACACTCATGCATGGCTTTATCAACAGATGCCAGTTGCTCTGAATGTCTTTTGTTTGTCAGTTAAAGTGAACATGGATGTATTTTCATCATGTTAACATTCATGTTAAATCATATTCCTGTCTAACCGTAGACACGAAACAAAGAAACACACACTTATGTTTAGCAAAGATGCATTCAATTGATCAAAAGTGACTAAAGACATTTAAAATGTAACAAAAGATTCTATTTCAAATAAATGCTGTTCTTTTGAACTTTCTATTCATCGAAAATAAAATGCATCACATTTGCTGATGAATCTGAAGCAGCACGACTGTTTTCAACATTGATAATAATCAGAAATGTTTCTTGAGCATCAAATCATCATATTAGAATCATTTCTGAAGGATCATGTGACACTGAAGACTGGAGTAATGATGCTGAATAAATTACACTTTACTGTATATTCACATAGAGAACAGCTGCTTTAAATTGTAATAATATTTCACTGTTTTTACTGTATTTTTGATCAAATAAATTCAGCCTTTGTGAGCTTAAGAGTCTTCATACCAATTCAAAACTTTGAATAGAAGTGGATATGTTTATATTTTTCATTTAACCACGATTTTTTGTGTGTGTTGTGGTATATTTTCCCCTAAACCTAACTACGTACCTGGATCCTAATCACCTGCGTTTACAGTCGACACTTAATAAATACATTTACCTGGAGTGTCTCCAGTCGACTCCCAAGCGGATCCAATCGACACTTAATCTGGCGCATCAATCGACACCCAATAATCTTTATACTCTAGCTCTTGTGTCTACAGTCGACAACTGGCCTCGAGTTCCTTACTTGTTCCCCTAACTAACTAACTTGCTGCTCAGCATTAATGACAGACAGACTCCAGCAAATGTCCTTTAAATGCTTTAATCACAGCCGGGGGATCTCAGAGCAGTTCTCCAGAGAATCTCCCAAGAAGAAACAAGGAGGATCTAATCCCTACCCTGGAAATCCAGAGTTCTCGCGAGAGCACAAGTTGAATTTGCTCAGCGAGTTACTCTGGCGTTGAGTAATGATGCTCATTAAATATGCCCTTGTATCCGAGCTGCACCAATCACATCGGGTTATCTGATATAGGCGGGCCAGAGGCGGAGCTAAAGATGACGACAGCGCTGTGACGTCCAAGTCATTAGTAAACATTGCAAGATGGCTATGGATGAACACCAGTTGTTTGAAACGGCTTTGGCCGCTACAATGAACGAGTTAGACTTTGCTTTTTACCTAAGAGAGGAACAGAAGACACCACTCGAATCGTTCCTTTGCAAGAAGGGCAATTTTGCTGTTTTGCTGACCGGATACGGCAAGAGTCTAATCTACCAGTTAGCTCTGCTGGTAGCTAAGCGATAACATGTTGTGATTGGTCGTAGTGTTATCCAATTGTGTGCAGTGAGATTTTCAAATGCATGCTTGGTGCCGCCCCTCGAGCTGGCCGAGTTTCATTAGTCAATGCCAGACCATTAATCTTTCAGATTTGGGTCTGGATTTCCAGGCTAGAGAATCCCACCAGCGAACACGAATACAACAGTTTTTACAGAATAAGGGGTATGGCAAAATGACATGAAACATTACTTAATTTCCACACAATTTGATTAGTTCTTCATAGACAAGCCCTCTTGTTACGTTTCAAGTTTAGACATCTGTCTAGTTTCATTTCCCATATTTGTTATTTTTACACACACACACACACACACACACACACACACACACACACACACACACACACACACACACACACACACACACACACACACAACCAAACAACATTCAAAAACAAAGAACAGAACGTTTTAGTGCATTGTGTTTCAAAGTGTTAGGCCTAGAAAGAGAAAGTAAGGTTATATGTTAGAGTTATGATTAGTTTGATATACAGTTTACTATTTTATTCATTAAAAAAATCCATCACAGTGTGCAAAAAAAAAAAAAGATTGATCTTCTTCACATTCGACTTTACTTCAGATCTGTGTTTTTTTATAGCTATGGATAGCCGAAGACTGCTGGATCCAGACCAAGTTTTATATGGGTCTCCAGCAGGACGGGGATCTGCGGGACAGTGAACCCTTCTGCTTCAGTGTGCTCGTGGGACACGGCCAGAGCTTCTGCTACAGCGTTGAGCTGGGCTCAGACCTGGTGCTGTGGGAGAAAGCCTTTCAGAGAGCCGTGTTCATGGAGGTGCAGAGAGTACGGGTGAGTCCGGACACTACTTTACCAAAACCCACACGGTTTTAAAGGGTTAGTTCACCCAAAAAGGAAAAATTCTGTCAGTAATCACTCGCCCTCATGTTGTTCCAACCCCGTCAGACTTTCGTTCATCTTCAGAACACAAATTAAGATATTTTTTATTAAATCTGAGAGCTGTCTCTCATAATGTTATTGAAACTTGCCAGCCCAGAAAGTTAGTAAAGACATCGTTAAAATAGTCCAAGTGACTACAGAAGCGCTGCACTGTTACACTACCTGAACTCACTCAGACCCACACAGAAGAAAATGAAGAGTTGAATAAAGTGGAAAGCTTATTTATTCAACTCTCAGATGATGTATAAATCTCAATTTCAGAAAATTGACCCATGTGACTGGTTTTGTGATCCATGGTCACATATTGTTGTCCTACTGTTAGTTTAACTGCTTCTATTGTTCTCATTTGTAAGTCGCTTTGGATAAAAGCGTCTGCTAAATGAATAAATGTAAACCAATGTAAACTAAATTCAAGGCTTTTGGTCATACCTAGGATATTCAGAACCACCAAAGGAGGGAGAGCATTTTCACATTTGGCTCCAAAACTCTGGAATAGTCTTCCTGATACTGTTCGTTGCTCAGACTCGCTCTCCCAGTTTAAAACTAGATTAAAGTCGCATCTCTTCAGCCAGGCATTCATATAATCCTACAGTTCAAACTACAATCCGGCCTCTAGCTCATAAATGCCAGAAGGAGAACTGGCCCCCGACTGAGCCTGGGTTCTCCCAAGGTTTTTTTTCTCCATTAGGTCACCTGATGGAGTTTTAGGACACCATTAGGTCACTTGATGAAGTTTTTCGGTTCCTTGCCACTGTTGCCTTTGGCTTGCTCAGTTGGGGATATTTTGGGGATATTTAATTTAATTTTATCAATCAATAAATTCCTCTTGAAATAAACTTTGTTGTATTATTTTAATTTAATACTGTGAAGCTGCTTTGATACAATCTGTATTGTGAAAAGCGCTATACAAATACACTTGACTTGACTTGACTTAAACCATTAAGTGGCTGCCATTTCCATTCCCACTCCCAAAAATATATATTTTTAATCGTTTTGCTTTTAAATTATTATTTCGACATTATGAATAAAAATGCTGCCCTCAAAATGTTAATCTGGAGGCTTAAAATAAAACTGCACATTGTAATTTACGTCTATTTATTTATTAGGCATTTGTCAGTAATAAAGTCAAAATGTGGGGAAATGCGCACACACACACACACACACACACACACACACGTGTGTGTGTGTATGTGTAGCTTAAGATAGTTGTTCTCAGCTCAACAATAAGGATTTCAGATTTGTAGTTGCCAAAACACATTTTTTACTGTCAAAAACACACTGCCGTTCAAAGTTTTGTTTTGTGCAAGAAATTCATAAAATGCCAATTTAAAGTGTTTAGTTGCTTTATTCTTATTATTGTAATACAGTAATTAAAATCATCCTGTTCAGGCACAGTATCAAACAACAGTATTTGTAGTACTGAATTTTAAAGAATTATTATCTCAATAGGATGATTTTCATCAATGCATTACAGTAATACGAACAAAGCAATGCAGTAAACTTTTTTTGCTTTACGGTAACATGAATGCATCTTTTATTTTTAAAATATACATATCCTGTCAATCAGTGTTATGGCATTAAAATGCCTCTTCAAGAGATTAAACACAAAGAAAGCTGTATATGACAAGTGAAGCATTGATTTCTGCATCTGTCAGCAATGCATGCGAGATCAGGAGCACGTGTGTGTGTGTGTGTGTGTGTGTGTGTGTGTGTGTGTGTGTGTGTGTGTGTGTGTGTGTGTGTGTGTGTGTGTGTGTGTGATTTGTGCGTTTCAAATGTTATTACTGCTTTAATTAAATTCCTCTGAAGACTCTTTTCTGTGAGACCTCTCCTCATTGAGCCGTTAAATTACCTTCACTATACATAAGCCTAGCGCATCTCTGGTGTCGCCATGAACTCCTGCAGGGCAGCTATTATGAAGTATATGCTAACATAAGTTCATGGGATGAAGGGGATTTAAGACTCAGCAGCTCCGGAGACTTGCCGTACTCAAACTTAAGTCATTTTAAATACCACCCGAGGTCAAACTCAGAGCGTCACTTTTCGGCTCTGAAAGCGACTGAGTTTGTGCGCTATCCGAACGACCCTCGAACGAAGCTCGAGCACGCAAGTGTGAATTACTACGAGTGTTTATTTATGGCTCATGAGCATTATGCTGGTTTATGTCTCTGCCAGCGGCGTGTTGGTTTCTCTGCAGTGTTTAATCAGCGCTGATTCGCTCAAACTTTGGCTTAGTGGAGCAGATTAGTGGCTCTCTGGATAAACTGCATATCATATTCCATGCAAGACATCAAAATCCTCATCTAACACTACGCTAACGTTTCATTTGAGGCTAATTGAGGGAGTAAAGGCCACATAAAGGCCTAATAGCAAGCGCTCAAGTGGCCCATCGTGACATGCTGCCAAGATCTGACAGCCAAATTTACTACATGTCCGTTTGATCTTAATTCCGAGGGCGATTATTTCCAATGGCATTTTCGTGTCCTTGAAAGGCCCAACATGAGTGTGTGATGTATTTCTTTGTGAGCGTCATAAAGTGTCAAATTCAGATGAAATTCGCCCCGAGATTACAGCTGGCGATGGGTAATGTGATGAGTTTGACCTTTGGCTGCACAATATTGGAAAAAACCTGACATTGTGATATTTTGTTTTTCTACAATATGCAGTGTATTGAATTGAATTCTGGAATGATTTTGTTGGGGATTGCATCTGCATTGAAATTAAAATTAGTTGAAGGTTGAAAAATGACTTTTTACTCTGAAGACTTTTATTTGAGTATGAACCGTCCTTTTAGGGCTGAACAATGTGGGAAAAACTTGAAAAAATTGTATGATTCCCAAAATTTGGATGTTCACACGCCATAAAGTGAACAGAGTAATATATATATATATATATAATACACATTTTTCAAGTTTTTCCCACATTGTTCAGCCCTAAAAGGACGGTTCATACTCAAATAAAAGTCTTCAGAGTAAAAAGTAATTTTTCAGCCTTCAACTAATTTTAATTTCTTTTCTTTTTTTTGGTTAATAATTCGTTAATTTTTGTTTGTTAATTTTGTTAATTAGTTTTTTTTGTTAATTCGTTTTTTGACAAATTCAATATGGCTATAAAATAATTAACAGTTGTTTATTGTTATTAACAAATAATCAAAATAAATATATTGTAATAATACTATATAAACATCATTATCTTTTATAATACTGCTGAAAATTATAATTACTAATATTTATGTCTTAATTTCTGTAATTTTTTCTAAACATTAAACCACCGAGCCAGTGATATTTTAGTATCACTGAGATACTATATCATTTTTATTAAAATTTCAAATTTCAGTTATGATTTCCATATTTTGCATTTTCATGTTAGTCATTTTGTATTTTTAATTAAAGAAGTTTGTTGTGTGTTTTTGTCATTTATAGTATTTATATATATATATATGTCTAGGTAGTTTTTATTAATTTTATTATTATAGTTTTAATTTTAAAGTTAAAGTTAAAATATAATAAAATGAGAAATGTTGCCTTGGCAAGTGGCTGAAATAAAAGCTTTGCAACAATTATTTTTATTTTTTATTGCTTTAGTTTTAGTTAACTATAATGACCTTGCTTAGAGCTTTTATTTTGGCGGTTTGCTGGTAAATAAATATGTGTTGCAGGTTTCAGATTGAATTGCTGCACGCGTGTAAATGAACACAGTGTTTTGCTTCACTCTGAAACCCTGCAGCGCATACTGTATATCCGCGCTGTAATTAAATCACAGCCTTCGTGATGTGAAAATCGCATAAAGCCATATTGCATCTATTTGGATATACAGTATTGTGCAGCCTTACTTTACTTAGTTATTTAGGGAGGATTGATTCTTCTAAATTGTAAACGAGTGTGTGCTAACCATAGACTGTAAAAAAAGATGGACGACGCCCCTTCGCTCTCTTCCATTGATGAGAACTGAAGCCGCCAGTGTCCCGATATGGCGCTGACATATTGGAACTTGAGTCTGCGCAGTAGCGATCTCGGGACCAGACCTGCGCAGTAGTGGCAGGAAGTAAAGCCGCGAAATCAATGCTCCGCCCTCACTCTCGCAGAATGCACTCAGGGTGAGAGCATTCTGCACACTTTTTTAAAAATTGATTGCAGTACGACAAGAGGCTTGTTAAAATAAAGTAAACACAATCTCCTCAGTCCTCCGAAGATCCCGAAAAAATGTCCGTTGGTGCTTCAGTGACTACTTCGCTCAGAGAACCTGTCAATCACAGCTGTCAATCATGACGTTACACCACCGCATCACGCAACTAACTAAAAACCAACTTATTTTTGAAACAGACACTTGAACTTACATCAGCGTGATAAAAACGACAGCAAATGAAAGAAACCACCTTTGGAAAAAAGATATTTGAAGTGTAATTTAATTGTTTAGTTGGTCTCACGTCCCGTTGAATAACACGGGGAGGCGGGGCTTATGACCTATACTAGGACCAGTCACCGGGGGGCGATCGAGACGTTTTGGCTTCACTTTTCAGGGCTTGTGCGGCACGCTTGGTGCTAACAGGAAGTTGCCGTTCTTCAACCCAGCAATTTAACATGATAGCAAATGGTTTAACTTGCACTTTCACACATTTAAGTTCTTATATTTATCTAAAATTATTTGAAAAAACGTCTGTGGAAATGACAGCATGTCTCTTGTGCACACAAGCCACAGATTTCTGTCTTGCATATCTATTGATATCAACTCTGATGTCATGTGCGAAATGTCATGCCTTTAATCATTGACATTTACAGGTATGCATCTGAAGATGCTTTTATCCATTGCATTTAACAGTATGAACACTTTCGGTTCATGCATTCCCTGAGAATCAAACCCATGACCTTGACGTTGCATAGACCATGCTTTACAATGTGTGATTTATGGCGTTTCTTTCCACCACATAACTAGCTAAATCAAGATAATAGTTTTTAATTGGTTGATTGATTGACCCTGTTTCATTAAGAACTGTGAATACTTTTCATGTTGATTATATTTCGGCAAATTGAACAGAATTGGTCTTATTCATGAAACACAGACAATTATGTGTGATTCATTCATAATTCACTCCTTTTATAAGCATTGAATTGATTTAAAATGTCATTATGAAATAAGATTTTTTATGATTTTTTTATATATTTTTTTATATAAGTATTAGGTCATTTGAAAATGTTTCCACTAAATCCATCAAAACGTTTATTTGATCTCAGGGTTGTAGTAAATGTCTAATTAAGGATTTTGAAGCAAAACACTTTCCCCCGTTTGGAAAGAAGAGGGTCAGAAAGCAGCCCTGAGCCTGAGCTGTATTATTCTGTACCCTTAACCAGACATTTATAAATAATACAAAGCAACGAAGCTGTCAGAAACTATTTCAATCACTGCAATGCTGAGATACAGAAAGGGCAACATGCAAAGCTCCCAAATTCATCAGCGTGGCTTTGCAGAAGACCTTCAGTCTGTAACGCGCTGTAAACACTGCGCTGGTTCTCTGCCACTGTCCGTCCAGAACGCTCTGGTCCAGCTCAAAGCCCCGAAGCTCATCCAGAACGCTCTGGTCCAGCTCAAAGCCCCGAAGCTCATCCAGAACGCTCTGGTCCAGCTCAAAGCCCCGAAGCTCCTCCAGAACGCTCTGGTCCAGCTCAAAGCCCCAAAGCTCTTTCAGAACGCTCTGGTCCAGCTCAAAGCCCCAAAGCTCATCCAGAACTCTCTGGTCCAGCTCAAAGCCCCGGAGCTCATCCAGAATGCTCTGGTCCAGCTCAAAGCCCCGGAACTCATCCAGAACTCTCTGGTCCAGCTCAAAGCCCCGAAGCTCATCCAGAACGCTCTGGTCCAGCTCAAAGCCCCGAAGCTCATCCAGAACGCTCTGGTCCAGCTCAAAGCCCCGAAGCTCATCCAGAACGCTCTGGTCCAGCTCAAAGCCCCGAAGCTCTTCCAGAACGCTCTGGTCCAGCTCAAAGCCCCGGAGCTCATCCAGAACGCTCTGGTCCAGGTCAAAGCCCCGAAGCTCATCCAGAACGCTCTGGTCCAGCTCAAAGCCCCAAAGCTCTTTCAGAACGCTCTGGTTCAGCTCAAAGCCCCAAAGCTCATCCAGAACTCTCTGGTCCAGCTCAAAGCCCCGGAGCTCATCCAGAATGCTCTGGTCCAGCTCAAAGCCCCGGAGCTCATCCAGAACTCTCTGGTCCAGCTCAAAGCCCCGAAGCTCATCCAGAACGCTCTGGTCCAGCTCAAAGCCCAGCCAGCTCAAAGCCCCGAAGCTCTTCCAGAACGCTCTGGTCCAGCTCAAAGCCCCGGAGCTCATCCAGAACGCTCTGGTCCAGCTCAAAGCCCCGAAGCTCATCCAGAACTCTCTGGTCCAGCTCAAAGCCCCGAAGCTCATCCAGAACTCTCTGGTCCAGCTCAAAGCCCCGAAGCTCATCCAGAACGCTCTGGTCCAGCTCAAAGCCCCAAAGCTCTTCCAGAACGCTCTGGTCCAGCTCAAAGCTCCGAAGCTCATCCAGAACGCTCTGGTCCAGCTCAAAGCCCCGAAGCTCTTCCAGAACGCTCTGGTCCAGCTCAAAGCCCCGAAGCTCATCCAGAACGCTCTGGTCCAGCTCAAAGCCCCAAAGCTCATCCAGAACGCTCTGGTCCAGCTCAAAGCCCCAAAGCTCATCCAGAACGCTCTGGTCCAGCTCAAAGCCCCGGAGCTCATCCAGAACGCTCTGGTCCAGCTCAAAGCCCCGAAGCTCATCCAGAACACTCTGGTCCAGCTCAAAGCCTCGAAGCTCATCCAGAACGCTCTGGTCCAGCTCAAAGCCCCGAAGCTCATCCAGAACGCTCTGGTCCAGCTCAAAGCCCCGAAGCTCATCCAGAACGCTCTGGTCCAGCTCAAAGCCCCGAAGCTCTTCCAGAACGCTCTGGTCCAGCTCAAAGCCCCGGAGCTCATCCAGAACGCTCTGGTCCAGCTCAAAGCCCCGAAGCTCATCCAGAACGCTCTGGTCCAGCTCAAAGCCCCAAAGCTCATCCAGAACGCTCTGGTCCAGCTCAAAGCCCCAAAGCTCATCCAGAACGCTCTGGTCCAGCTCAAAGCCCCGGAGCTCATCCAGAACGCTCTGGTCCAGCTCAAAGCCCCGAAGCTCATCCAGAACACTCTGGTCCAGCTCAAAGCCTCGAAGCTCATCCAGAACACTCTGGTCCAGCTCAAAGCCCCAAAGCTCATCCAGAACGCTCTGGTCCAGCTCAAAGCCCCAAAGCTCATCCAGAACGCTCTGGTCCAGCTCAAAGCCCCGAAGCTCTTCCAGAACGCTCTGGTCCAGCTCAAAGCTCCAAAGCTCATCCAGAACGCTCTGGTCCAGCTCAAAGCCCCGGAGCTCATCCAGAACGCTCTGGTCCAGCTCAAAGCCCCGAAGCTCATCCAGAACACTCTGGTCCAGCTCAAAGCCTCGAAGCTCATCCAGAACGCTCTGGTCCAGCTCAAAGCCCCGAAGCTCATCCAGAACGCTCTGGTCCAGCTCAAAGTCCCGAAGCTCTTCCAGAGAGCGCAGGACGCACTGTTGCACAACAGCATGACAGTTTTATGAGGCAGCGTGAAAGATTTTATAATCATTTTATATGGTGCATTCATGTGGAGAAGTCAGCGGGAGATCAGGATCATGACTTCTTTGGGTTTAGGAAGTTGCAATCTTGTTTAAATGAATGGACAGTTGCTCCTAAGGCAACATCTTAACCGAATCCACTGAAAATATCCATTTGGGATATGGTTATGCTTTCAGAGCATATTAAAGGAGATTTTCCGACTTTCTCGTAATTCACACCGTCAAAACTGTTGTAGCCAGGATGATAATCAATTCACAGCACTAATATGTGCATAAATATACATAATATATACAGATCCAAATCACAAAACCAGTCACAAGTCGCACGGGTATATTTTATATGGGTCAATCATATCGATTTTTCTTTTATGCCAAAAATCATTAGGATATTAAGTAAAGATCACGTTCCATGAAGATATTTTGTAAATTTTCTACCGTAAATATATAAAACATATATTTTTGTGAGTGAATGCAGCACAATCGTGAACATAAATGGACAACTTTAAAGGAGATTTTCTCAATGTTTAGATTTTTTTCACCTTCAAATTCCAGATTTTCATAGTTTTCATACAAAAGTTATTCAGTTTTCATTATTAACTACGACTTTTGTCTCAAACTTTGAATTTACTGTGTATTAATAGTTAGTAAGTTAGGTGTTGTTGTTGTAGTTGTTAAGTTTATAGTATTAACAAATGTTGAATATGGTAATGCAGAATAAGGCATTATATGTGCTTTATAAGTACTAATAAAAAGCCAATATTCTAGTAATATGCATGCATAGTTAATACTGAGAATTGCTCGCAAAAGTTATTTATATTACACCATAAAATGCTGAGTTATTTGGTAACACTTTATTTTGATGGTGCATTTTGAACATTGTGTTGACTATAAGTAACTTTGCAACTACATGTCAACTAACTCTCATTAGAGTATTAATAGACTGACAGCTTAATATCTGCAAACTCTTTATTTATGATGGTCCTCCAACAATACTGACTATAAGAAACTTTGCAACTACGTCAACTTATTCTAACCCTAACCATTCTACTACACTCTAATGAGAGTTATGAAGGTGCAACATTACTTGAACAAACCCAATCGAATGGACAAAATTTAACCCAATGGTTGGGTTTATTCATATTTGACATATTTGGGTTGACAATTTTTTGGCCGCATTTTTTAGTGAACCTAAAGAGAAAGTTTGTGCAGTATATGTTGAGTATATCCCTGACACTAGTGTTTCTTTTCTAAACAAACACGACTAATTACTGTAAGGTGAAAGTGACTTTAATCATTCATGAACAGTAGTTGCAGACCCAGCGGTTTGTGTTCATCACTCTGCTCATGTCATTGCCCTTCATCAGTTAGGCCTTGATTGTCCAGTCCTCATTTAGGATGATGTTATTCCCGGCCCTGAGAGATGGATGGGTGTTTTAAAGAGATGCATTAACGCTCCATGAGCTTTGGTGCACATCAGCCTTCAAAGCCACTTGAGAAAGCAATAAGTTCATTATGCATTTGTGAGCATGATTGCAGATTATCCGGACGTGCTTTTCTGGGATGAGATGGGCTGAATGCTGGACCTCTAGTGTGTCAAGCACTTTTTCACATCATGAATGAACAAATATCTGCTGATATGAGACGCTGTCCTTCGGGATTCCACTATGTGTGACGGAGAATGTGCCTTGTGTTGTTAAGTACAGTCTGTAATGCATGCATTGTTGCATTTGTCCAAAACACAACAATGCATGAACTGCATGAATGCACTTATAGAATGTTTGCATTTTCATGATGCAGTGTAACCAAAAACAGAAGCCCTTAAAAACCAACGGGCCTTTGTTTGTCCAGATGTTGTAGACATGCATCTGTTGCAATTCATTAAGATCAACAAACACAACAAAGGCTTAACATGTTTTCATTTACAAGCAGAAGTGGCTTTTCTGAGTAGTGTTAAGAAATGTTTCGTGTGAAGAACAGTGTTGTTCTGGTGCAGTGCAGCATGTTCTCCTGTGATCTTGCATTGAAGTTCAATGGCTCCTCATTGTCTTAGACCAGAAACATATTTAATGCAGTTACGCATGCACAAATGGCCAATGCATTGCAAGCATGTAATCCTGATGTACAGTAAAATGAAAACAGAAAATGTAAAATTAATAAAAACTATAATAGTATGTCATGATACTAATTAAAATAACTCTGGTTGTTATTCGGGTAGCTACATATACTGTATACATGTTGACTTTAAAGGGGCTATATGTAAGATATTTCATGTATTAATCCCTTTTTTATTGCCAATGTGTGATCAGCTTGTAACAAAACGTAAAAAATTAGACCTTCCCCGACTTCCTATGTAAGTCTACAGACTTATTTTTATGTGAAGAAATCAAAAGGATTTGATGTTTTAGGACCCATTAAATGTACATATTATACAATGTTCAGGATAATGGCGAAATAGCTGCACATATTTACATATTCATCTAACCGTCGCTTTCAGCAGTGTGGACGGCGTCTGGATGTTCGTTAAATCACTGCAAATTTATTTCAAACTTCTTACTTCTAAACAAAGAATGAAAAAGAATTTCGCCGTGAGTTCATCAGGGCTTTGAATCACGTTCAGGGCTCTATTTTAACGATCTGAAACGCAAGTATCAAACGCGAAACGCAAGTAACTTTGTGGGCGGATCTCTGGATCTCCTCGGGATAAATGACTCTTGCTCCTGATGCAAATCTAAAATGGGTTCATCTGAAGTAGCTTCATTACTCATAGGTGTGGTTTGGGCGTAACGTGAAATAAACCAATCAGAGCATAATCTCACATTCCCTTTAAGAGCAGGCGCGCTTGTTCCATGACGGTTTACTATTATAACGGCGGATTTGCCAGACGCACGCCAGGAGCGGTTCACAGCCGAGGAGACCGACGTTCTCGTCAGGGCCGTAAAACACAGAGAAGTGACATTGGGATGGAGAAACACACCCAAATTAGCTTCGGTTAAACAGGCGTATAATAATTTGGGTAAATGCGTAAACTAGATTTATGCCTATTTTTTCACATCTTCATGGACACCACAATGATTTCCCTCATGTGGAATATTTTTCCTTGTAATTATGTATGGTTTGCAAAAATGAGAACTGCTGCTTCTGTGTAGATGAGAGAAGCAAAGTGTGTGTGTGTTGTGCACACGCTACATTATGGCCAAGCATGCCCCCTTAAAATAGCATCTGAACGCGCCACTGACTTTAGACTAGGTTTCTCCTGGTCTGTGGCGGAATTGTTTTCTGAAACTGCAAAAAAGCACCAGGGAACGTTTGCGCCGGAACACGCCTCCTCTTTTCGCTGAACCGCCCCCGGGAGCGCAAGTTCATTCCCTAATTTACCGACGTGCGTCTGTGGAGGGAAAAGTCCGCTGTGCAAAATAGGAATGATACATGCGTCTGTGTACAAAGTCAATTGCGCTGGGTGCAAGATAGGGCCCTTAGACCCTTTAATTACGTTGCTCTGCAAGATTATCATCATACTGCATGTCAGTAGTTCACCTGATATAGAAAACTGATTGTAGAAGACAATTTATGCTAATATATGATGACGTACAACTTGTGTGTATTTTAAAAAGCAGCGATGCATTGACTTGAGCTTGCATGGATAGAAGTGTTGGGGTTTACATATCTTCGTAGAGTATGCTTAGATTTCCATGAGATGCAGCTTAACTTATACATGAATCACCCAAATATTTATGTGTTTTTTTAATGTCTGTCCAGATGTTTTTGGAGATGCATCTGTTGCAGTGCATTAGATCATCCAACACAACAGCACATGTGTGTCTGGCAGGAGAAGTTTGCTGCATTTGTATTGTGCTGTTGTGTCTCTTCGCTCAACTTGACAAGGAAATCCTCGACAAACCTCACTATGTGTTTTTCAGATCCCTCTAGAGAAGCTCTCCAATTAGCGGCGTGTATTCTGTGCTTTACATGTGACAGCAGACGCTTACGTGAGGCGACAGTAAGCACTGTTAATCCGCTTCACTAGCGTTTGCTTTCTCTGGCAGCTGAATTTCATACGCCTCTTAAAACGCGACCGCACATCTGTGCCGTGAGTAAACGGCCTCTCTGTTCCAGCAGATGTGTGTCTCGTGATGAATCAAGAGTTTGAGGCCAAAGGTAACAGGGAGTTTGTACGTCTTTCAGTTTGGAAAGTTTAAAAGAGTTGGTATAATGTGCTTTTCACAAGATGTAAAATAAGTCTCTGATGTCCCCAGAGTGTGTATGTGAAGTTTTAGCTCAAAATTCCCCACAGATATGTCATATAGCCTTTTAAAATTGTCACTTTTTGAGGGTGAGCAAAAACGTACACTTTTCGTGTCTGTCCCTTTAAATGCAAATGAGCTGCTGCTCCCGGCACAGGGGGCGGAGCTTCAACAGCTTGTGTCCTTTTACCTCACACAGACACACACTGAAAATTTCAAAAACTTGTAGCCTTTTATGTTCAAACCGGAGTCAGACAATGATGGAGAGACTCAAGAAGAAGTGACAACATGTAGAAGCAACAGGACATTTCTGAATGGTTAGATGATGAATTTATGAAGCTTATGAGTAGTTATCTTCTAGTCATTGATTAGCATATTCTGTCTTGATAATCTATAAATCACGTTCCCGGGGGCGGGATTTATGTAAATTCTAGGGTTGGTGATGTCACTAACCCGGGAGGAATGTGGTGTAGTCTCTACCAGCCGTTTGTTGTAGTCCTTAAAAAGCGATTTCTTTAAAAGCAAATATCTCTCTTTGCTTTGAACTTTGAGCGTCTTAACTTTGCAGATGTTGTTTCTGCTCAAACATCAACATTACACACTAACTAAAGTTAGAAAAGTCAAATCATAATCAACCACCCCTTTAAGAAGTGCATCTTGTGGTTATCAGGTTCATATTCAGAGGTCGGTGTGTTGGGCTCAATTAGATCTCATAATTCTGTGAGCTGTAGGGTAGAGTTTAATGCACAAAAAATAATAAGTACCCGAGAGAAATCTCGGCACGATAATTCCCATACTCCTTCCATATTAGTCAGAGCTGTGTTGACGAACTTTAATGGCTTCTGCTCTGGCTCGACAGATTGCTTGATGATGTTAGAGAATCAAAATGTCACTGCCGGGCGTCCAGGAAGACTCGCTCTCCTCCTCCTGCCTAATTGATTTCAAGAGCCACTCACTGTAATACTGCGAATATTACGGTTACATTTCATGCATATTTAGCTACAAATGTTTCTTTATTTGAGGGTTTGATTTGAAAATGCAGATCAGGCGGAACAGACGGCTGCGGTTCTGACACTCGGCTGGGGTTTTTACTCGGCTTTGCATTTTAATTTGGGACTTTGATTTGTGGATCATATATCAATCGTTTTTTGTTCATTTAATTATGCTTATCAATCAGTTTTAGGACAGATGTGTTCTGTAATTATAATCAGTTATGTGAAGTATTGTACTTACAAACTGCTTGATGTAATTTCATTTGGAATGAAAATTATGTCTGAAATATTCTTTGATCCACTTTATAGTTTTGTTTAGTATGTGTTTTGAGTTTTAATGTAAACATTTACTCAATTTGAGTGATCATTAATTTTACATTTACATGTGTGCATTTGATAGATGCTTTTTCCAAAGTGACTTCTGAATTCTGGGGATTTTTAATTATTATTTTTTGCTTACATTTTTAATAATTTAAATATTTTATTTATATATATTTTTTTTATTACAATAATTTTTATTTTTTTAATAAACAATTTTAAATAATTGATATAAAGTTTATTTGATTTATTTTAATTATATATACATTTCAGCAGCTGGAAAGAATTCAACGGCTTTAAACATGGGTCATAAAAAAAATAAAAAAATTGTACTTTGTATTTTAAAAAAAAAATGTTTAAAGCCGTTGTTTCTTTCCAGCTTCTGAAATGTTCGACCCAATGATCTTCAGGCGCTGTGCTTCAGCTCGGACCTCTATAATGTGATTTTGAGGGTCATTGTGTTGGGAATACTGATGCGATGCGTCTCTATAATCACATTGACTAGAAACACAAACTTCCAGGAATCTAATTATAGTAAACAAATCACTGAGACTCTCCGGTTCTCCGACACATTTACACGAGCCCTTCAGATCTTCGTTCCTCTCGGTCAGTCCATTAACCAACAGATTCGGACTCGGTCGAGTTCAGGTGCACGCGTAAATCCTCTTACTCTCACCATAGCACAGCACTGCAGAATTACTGGGCTGGGTATTGATTTCTCCCTTTAGAAAATTGATTATTAGACAACTTCTTCTATCTTAGTTTCTTCTTTGTATTAAAAGCGCAGTGTTGGGCAGCCGTTTCCATGGCAACTGAGCCGTACCTGTGCTATTCCCAGGAATATATAAAGCATGTGAGATCAGGACCGTGGAGAATGTTTTTTAGAGAAGCGATTTAAATATGAATGTTGTGTGTGTTGTTTTACAGTGTTTGAGCTTGTGTGTAAGTATTCCTCTTGTTCCTCTGCAGTGGAAGAGCTACATGTGCAGCAGTCAAGGGAAGATCCTGAGCTTCACAGTCGACTTCGAGTCGGGCTTCTCCTGCTCCGAGAACATCTCAAAGGTGAGGAAATCAAAGCTTGCTGTGTTCGCTGCTTATTGTGTTTCTGAGCTGAATCCTGACAGGAGTGAACTCAGAATAAACTGCTTTTATCTTGCGCTCAGTGTTTCAGGTTATTACTGTTCTGCTCCTTCCTATTCATGGGTTTCATCAGGTCCCTTTCCACAGGTGTATAAAATCAAGCACTTAGATTATGAATGCAGACTGCATTGTGCTTGATTAATACACCTGTGGAAAGGGACCGGATGAAATCCATGAATAAGCTGCTTTACTCTTATTAGCAAAACACACTCGGGTCATCCCTGGCACTTAATAAGGAATCTTCCCATTTTTTGAAATATTTTTTTATTATAATTTTTATTTTATTTATTATTATTATTTTTTGTTTGTTTATTTATATCTATATCATTATGTATTACATTTTTTATTTATTTATTTATATATTTATTTTACTTTTTTTTATTACATTTTTATTTATTTATATCTATATTTATTTATAATTTATTTATAATTTATTCATATCTATAATAATATATGAATAAAAATAAATAAATAAATGTAGAAAAATATTATATATATATATATATATAGATAGATAGATAGATAGATAGATAGATAGATAGATAGATAGATAGATAGATAGATAGATAGATAGATATAGATATGTTTATTTGTATTGAATGTAGTTTTTTCTATCCAAAATGTTTCAAACCAAACTTGTTTTCTTGTGAATATTCTTGAATCGGTGATCAATTAATAGGTTTTTCCAGTGTCTTAAAAAATCATCCTTTTAATCTGTAAAATCCCTTTAAATAGCAAAAGCCAGTTCCACAATGACATCATCATCATCCATGAAGTGACATCATTTTGGGGGG
>NC_138741.1:3808229-3867977 GCF_965113295.1 Leuciscus leuciscus
TCTGCTTGATATTATTCATCTGCGTTTCCACAGAAAACCATCTGGAAATACAAATTCTCCCAGCTGAAGGGTTCGTCGGATGACGGCAAGACACGAGTGAAGCTTTTGTTCCAGAACTCAGAGAATAAACAGATCGAAATGAAGGTCAGAATGTGTTTACGTGTGAATATTAGCACGAAATGTCAACAACGAACATTAATGCTGTATTATAATATAATGTTAATAATATTTATCGGGTTTATATATACTATTTTGAAGTCTTTTGTTTTGAAGTTGTTCATAATAGGAAGGATTAGGATTGATAATTTAAATGGAACAGTTTATTGAAACTTCAGATATGTTTTTTTGTTGAATATCATATTTAATTCATCAGGTTTTTATGGCTCATATAGTTTGATAAAGTGATAATATTGAGGGAAAAGCAGCTCAATTTTATTCAGAGACTCAAACTGAGCAAAAATATAAAATGTGGTGCAGATGCTGATATTTATATGGACAAAAAGTGAGATTAAATTCTGATGATTGAAATATAAATCATTGAGATCTTAATAAGAGTATTACAGACTACTGACATAAAATGCATATAAATATCAGTCATCACTCTATTTATGTCAATATGTCTTAGTAAGATGATATTTAAATGCTTAGTTTTCTGATCAAATCTCCGTATTTATAATTTAATGCAATACAATGATGGTTGAGAGATGAACAGATAAACCTTCCTCAAAAGCCTGATGATCATATTTGAGACTCACATTTGAACATGATTTTACAAAAAAAAAATATGCATGGATAATTAAGTAAACCTAAGATGCTCCAGTCCAGTAAGTGTTGATCTTGAATTATCAGTAACAATATTAAAGTTATTTTTTACGTTGACTTGATAAAAATCAGTGCAGATTTCACAGGAAAAAGCCGAGCTAAAGGTGGACGTTTGTACAGTTACACTAAAAGACTTTTATGTGCTTTTGTCTTTAATAACCCGTGACAGTTGTTGACTTGAAAGAGAAAGCTGCCCTCTCATGTCAAAGCTGAACTAAGTTTGAGGCCTAATAGATATTTGATTGCATTGAGAAACATCCCGTTAACGGTGTCTTCTCCAACAGGAGCTGGAGTTTGCGAATCTGACGGCTGTCCTTCATTGCATTCACTCGTTCATCGCTGCTAAAGTGGCCACGGTGGATCCCGTCTTCGTCAGCAGTCAAAGTCTCACGCAGAAGTACATGTGCAACAGCTAGAAACATCTGTCCAACCTCGTCTGGTTCTCCGATTTTATGCACAATATCTATCAATATATCTAGTTCTTGTTATTTTTGTACGAATCTTCTAAATTCAGAACGACGTTTAAGGAACACTTTGAGTAGATGATATTTTGACATGCATTGAGTTATGATTTCTTTCCTACCTACTAATATGATCAATCATGTGCTTAACCTGAACTCATATTGATTATGTAGCAAAAGCAGATGCTGATATACGGCACTATAAGTTGATGCATGAACTGCATTTGACCATTTTACAGGGCAAAACGGGTGAAACTTTCAGCTGTAAAATCAACCAAACTTTGGCCAATATATGACTTTATGTTCTTTTGCCCTTTTTTTTTTTTTTTTATTCAATGCCTCAAATCTCTTAATTTAGCACAATAGCAAGTCAAATATACGATTTTAATGTCAATTCTGATGGTTCCCTGCATTTGAATGAAAGTGCTGCCTATGTTGAACTGAATTTGATATGTGTTAATATGAAGTAGTGGTTTGATTAACAGTAATTAGACCGTCTTGCCAGCTACTGTCCTTGATAAGTGAGATTTTCTAAGATTCAAGGTCCCTGATCTGCTGTTCTATTTAGTTTGATGTTATTCCAGTTCTTTTCCAAATAAAGGAATGATTAGTTCACTGCTGACCCCATACGGCATGATTCTTGTGTGGCTCCAGAAAATGTTTATATGTAAAAATGTGTATATACTAGTTTATGGTTAACTACATAATAAAACACAAGTAAATCAATCTGAATGTATAGTACATTTGATTATATAACTATATATTCACATATTTAAATAATATTCAAATCTGTCTATCTGTCGTTCTATATATATCGTTCTTTCTTTCTTTCTTTCTTTCTTTCTTTCTTTCTTTCTGTTTTGATCCTGAACAGAGTAACATTACAATAATTTGAAGGTAAAATACGAATTTACATTTATTTTTATAACCCTCAACAGGTATATAAATATGAAAATATATATACATTTGATTATTACTACTACTAACTATTCACTTTTATTACTATATATTTTCCAATTTGATATAGTGCCTAAATTACATTAATGTGTTTGGTTGTTTGCCTGGGTCAAATTAATCCAAAACAGAGTAACATATTCAAATAAGTATGAGGGAAAATAATTGGTTAATTTCACAATGACTATTATTTTTTTACACATGCAATCAGTCTTAACAGAACATGCCGGATAATTACCATTATACCACAACACACTGTGGTGAATTAATGATTGTCGGTTCATTTAATTTGCAGTTTAAAACCTGCGAATCATGAACATAAAATGGCATGTAGTGCATGAGGCAGTTTTGATAGATAATAAACGGACTTAAAATGTTTTAAAATATTTGATTTTCAAGAAATTATGAAAGCATGTGTCTGTAAACAAATAATAATGATGTGTCAGAAACCTCATAAATCATGAAGCTGTCCGTTATGTAATCCTCTCATACTTCACCGACTCTATGAAGAACAACATGCCTCGATCGTCTCAGTGTTGCCAGACGTACGATAATTATCATATTTGTACGATCATTTTGACCTCTAAAAATCCCATAATGTACGATAATTTCAAAATTTTGTGACACTTCAAATGGTGGTCATTGTAATCATACAGCTTCTATACTTATTGATCTAGCTGTGGATTCTACGTCTACCATCATCATGATTGTGAGGAGAAGTTGGAGAACATGAACGTGGTGTTATATGATGTCTTCCATCTTTTGTCGTCCGTCTTCTCGGCCAATCATCGTGGAGAACGACCCTCTCTCACAAGTTTTGTTCTTTTTGTATATTGTATCCAAAGTTGTATAACATTAACATGTCATCTCTGTATGTTTGCAAGAAGAAAAAAAGTAAAAAGCTGAGGTCTTTTCCAAGCTGAGGTCGATATTTTAGCAATTAAGTATTTTCAGGTCGTGCCAAAAAGTTGTTGGTCTATAAATAGCTGTATTCTGTAGCCTACGTTTGACTTGTAAAGGATTTTTTTTTTTTTTTTAAATACGATCATTCTGAGCTTCTGGTACTATATACTTTGACATTTCCAATCTGGCAACACTGCCTCGTCTGAAGCGCTCGACTCGAGTCAGTTCCAGAGGCAGAGGAATAAACATCTCGAGTGATGAAGGAGAAACATCTTGATTGATTGATTCAGTCAGCAGTGCTGCTTTGTGTTGAGAACACGCCACTGTCCCCTCTGTAGGGCTCTTGAATCGCATGAAGAGCTTCAGGAGCCACAACCCTACGTCAGATGAGCTGGTGTTTTTGTATGTCAAGAGTCACTGATGCCAGTCTCGGTCACAGTGGTGTTCTGTACATGTACATGGACGTTAGATTTGTGTTTACTCATCATTCAGCTGTTTCATCCCAGATAGCATGTATAATCGGCCCGAGCTCGGCTGCCCCGCGGCGCCTGCGGCTCATGCCTGGCTCACACTACAGGAGTTTTAAAATCCTAACCGATTTTGAAATCTGGTTGCAGCACACACTTAAGGAGAATCTTTGCAGATTTTCGTCCCTCAAATCTTAAACATGCTCACACTACAAGGTTTGAAAATCGCGGTGCACCACACACTACAAAATGTTATTAAGATTATCGTGCCAGAGGAAGCGCCTCACGTGATCTCAAGCAGCAGATCTGAAGTGGAAAAGCATGGAAACATATGGGACATGCATTGCCATGAGACACACACACACACACACACACACGCACAAAGAACCTACCGGTACTTTGAGTTAAGAGCTTAGATCGGGCCCAAAAAAATCAAGCCCGACCCTACCCGAGCCCATATTACAAAAATTGGCCACTTAATATTTAATATTCAATTATTTTAATTGTCACAATTAAAGTATTAATTTTATTAAATTGACCAAGCACAGCATTCAGCATTCAATCAAATATTGATTAAAGATTTATTATTATTAGGCTAATAATGTTATTTCAACATAATATCTCGTTATTTCGACAACAAGCGTGCAACAAGCTAGATGTGCATTTGTAAATCCGGTGACGCGTGCATTGATTTTATTAATAAACTAGTGTTTTCTGTCAGCTGCAAAGATGAAGTTGACGATCGCCATCTCCGTAGTGAACGCGCCTATATAGAGAGAAATGCACATGGATTACATAATCAGAGAGTAGCCTATTTCTTTTCGTTTTTAATTGTTTCGTTTAAAGACATTTAAAGATTCGATGTATTTCTCATGTCTGTGAGGCATACACTGAGTTTCGGTTAATTTATGATGAGATGCGCTCCAGTTCACGAGCAATGCAAGTGACAGCGCAGGCGCCTCTATGTCATGTTGCATGATTATTGTCTGCTATATTTGCTTCCAGGCAATTGGCAATTGGTTGATAAAAAAATTATATAAATTAAGAAACAATTTATACAAAACGAAATTCACTTTAAAGAAAGGCTTTCTACAAAGCAAAACGTAATGAAGTGGTCAAAATCATGTCTGACCCACTCTATGTCTCCCGATACATTGCACATCATATCTTACTCGTGCTGTTCACTTTTCATAATCAACATAGCCTAAATGGAAAAAAATAACATTATAATATTTTAACAAATAGCACAAAAAAACACAAGCATTTTTGGGGGCGGCCACAGCCCCCTGGCCGCCCAAAACGACGGGTGTGCCTTCATATCAAGACAGTCATATTGGTGAAAAGGTAGCCCTGACCAAGGAAAGCGAAATCTTTCAAAAATCATCCTTTTAAGGATATTTCTCATGAATGGCGTCAGCGCTGGTCAATACAATAAATCAATGCCGGCGTTGATCATGGAGTGACGCATCAGCTTTAGCGTTGTCCTGCTCAGAGTCTTGTAAAGTGGAGCTCAAAGTTTAAATTAAATATTAAAATAATTAACAGCTTGTTTCATTACATCTAGCACCTATCTGTGAATGCATCCGCATTTTTACATTTCCGTTGAAAGAACAGTTTAATGACTGAGTGACAGTCTCTAATGCGCAGAGACTTTCAATGTCAATACTGGTAAAAATATCAGCAGAAAGCCTCTCGTAAAGTGAGATTCAAGGAATTAACTGTTATATAACAATGGTCTAACAAGCTCATTGTCATGTTTATGTTGTGTTTATTATATTATGTGGACCCCCGACCATTATTTTGACGTGTTGTATCTTCATTTTAATCCACTTCGTTTTAACGCGCTTTTTACTTTCGGTTTCATGAACATGTACTCGTCTTTGTGCCTGCTGACCACAGTGTAACACTCATTTATTTAGCAATAAATAAATGGAGATAAAAACGCATATCGAGTTGAGTCACTCAAAATTATCTCAAGGGAAATTCCTTCAGCACGACAGCCCTACTTGTTTCCTGGCTATTTTGACAGCACTGACGTAATCACAGACTTGCTCATCCCGATTTAAAATCTTAAATATCAAACATGTTTGATATGATCGGGGCGAGCCCGATTTGTGTGAGAGCAGATCGGGAGGTGCAAGATTCGATCTGTGAACACCTCACATTACCAGATAATCTGCGGCGAACATCGGAACCGATCAAGGTCCTCGACAAGATTTTTTCTCCGATTCTCGGGAGGGGGAAATCGGGCATAAATCGGCCTAAAACTCCTGTAGTGTGAGCCAGGCATCAGACTCGGCATCGGCGTGTGTTAACCGGGCCGATTGTGGCCCGCAGCTCGCTCTGGCACATGCATTTTTGTTACGGCTGTAAAGTACTGGGCCGATTCATGTTCACCGTAACTGGTCGGCTCTGCTGTATGATCTGGACCACTTCTGGAAATGACTCGGCTTAGGTTAAATCAAGGATGGTTTTAATGTAGCAATAATTAACATAAAAATTATTTTAAAATTGACGTAAATTCCTGACTGTATCTTAGTATGTTATACTCGTCGAATGTCGTTGTCCAAAACAAAATATATGCGGTAAATAATAATAATAATAGAGTCATTTTGCACAGAGCAATTTTTAATATTTATAACCATAGCAAAAATATTTAGTTGTCATGAAGATTCTTTACGTGTATTTTAAAAATGCATGGGCGCTCGACATCACTCGCACAGTCACGGTGATTGCAGTCGCGCATCGGCTGAGTAGTTGGGTAGTCTAAAATTAACACTGAGTCTAAAATTCATTTTACTGGCTATTTCAAATGTTTACCAGCAGTGACGGTTAAACTCTGGGCGCTCGGCTCAGATGCGTTTACCGGTATGAAGCCGATTTCAACAGTTGCTGCAGCGAGCGTCAGCACGCAAGACGTGTGCACAACTTTCGGTGAGATAAAACTCAACGCCTGATTTAAAATCATCCCTTTTCGATCCTGCGTCATTACAGTGAACTTGAGGTAAGTTGTGTTCAATTTCCTTAAAAAGCATCAACATTTCACGCCGAGCATAGTTTCAATCGAGTTACGTCGACCTACATATTTCGAACTGTTGCTGATTAAATGTTGATTATTATCGATCCGTTTAAACTTTGTTCATGTTCATTTGACAGTGCTTCCCTAGATGAAACGAAAAGAAAGAATTCAGAACTCGAATTCTATTAATTAGGACAACAATATACAATTTTTGTCTGAGTAAAGTAGTGCAAATGGGGGTAATATGAAAGCTTTTATGGCGCGAAGTTAACGAAGCTAACATTGACTAACGTTAGCTGCGCTGTTTTTGCGCTAGCAGCTCATATTTTCGTTCTGCTAGTTGGCAAAGAATTAGTTGCTAGGCTAGACACCATTTTTATTGAATGCAATTTACGTGAATAATATTTACGAGCACCGTCTTTGATCTGTGGAAGAAAATAAAGTGGAACAAATGTTAGCTGGCTTAAGGCCAATTCATACCGCACAGACAAACGCCAACAAACACGTTTTGTCCTAAAGTATGTGCACATTTTGATCCTGTAAGAAAATATTTATTTTACTTATGTAAATAGAGGAATGATGTGGGACTTTGGTCTGCTGAAAGCTGGGTCATGTCTGTTGCTGAGTGAGATCGGGACTCTTATTATGAAAATGAACTGAGGACTCTTATAACGGTAGAGGAGCAGCTGCGCCTGCGCCGGCGACCTCACAGTTGCTGGGGATTATGATTACGCTGACACGTTTGCTCCTGGTTTTACAGGTATGATACAACATATGTTCATGCTGCAAATATTTTGTGTATTAATGTTCTGGGTTGTGAAGATCTATGTGCAGACCGTCCGCCATTTTGTGAACGCTGTGTATGACGTCGTGAAGTGCATTTAATGGCCTTTTGCACAGGGGCCTGTAACAGATGCACTCTCGACATTTAACAATATAAAACGAGAAGAAAGTTGTGTCTGAAAGCTGCAATCTTTTACTTGTATTGGTTAAAATGAATGAATATCTCGTGTTTTTCCGTGGGTGCTTGAGTTTGTCGGTGTCTGTTGGGGCAGTGTGAACATGACACTTATTTTTCATAACATTCTGAATACAACGACCAACTTTTGTTGGTGACTTTTTTTTTTGGTGTTTGCTGGCGTTTGTCTGCGGTGTGAATTGGCCTCTAGTTGTACTTTTATGGCGTAAACTGAAATCGCACTTTAATAGCTAACATCAACATTACCTTTGGCTAAATGCGGTCTGTACAGACAGGTTTGAAAAGTTTATTAGCTACCCTAGGGCTGGGCGATATGACTGAAAACTGTATCATGATGTAAGCGTTTCATATCAGTCGATAATATTGATATTTTTTATGACCTATTTAAAATAAGGACCAGGAGAAAAATATATTACATTCAACATTTTTATTTTAAACTTAACCTTCCTCTGATTATAATCCCCTCAGTTATAAAGGCAGAAATGTCAACACAACCATGGAAAGCAACACCATGGAAGACACAAAAGACAGGTCTTCTCAGGAGGCTGTGCCTACAGGTAGGAATTCTACAAAGTGAACTCTCTCGGTTTACTATGACATATCTACGTACAATGTTTTGCTACTAATCTGTTATGCCTGCTTTTTCTTGTGTCTTACAGCAATTGCTAAGGAGATCCTCATCCAGCTTGATTCTATCAGAGAGCAGCAGTTGCTCATCCTGATGCAGCTCCTACAAATCTCCAGCAGTTCCAGACTTCACGCCAGACCCAACACATTTTGGGCTCCTACTTTCAACTATTGAGGAGCTACAATGTTTGGAGAAGAAGAATTTGGTGAGTTAAATTATGCATTAATCAGATCATTCCTAAAAGTCAGTCCCCACTCTCACTCATGCTATATTCCTTAAATAACTAACGAGTTACATGTCTTTGTTTCAGACTGTTCTCCTTGGAATGGTCGGAGGCATGACTCTTAAAGACACTGTGGGGCAGGTCCTGAAAAGAGCAATGAACACTTCGCTGGCGAGACTCATTAAAAGTGTGGTTCTGGGTGAGTGTCAGTGCTGGATAACTGCACTGTGGTGACACCCCAGGGCTCTACAGTGCAACCTATTTATTTATTTATTTACTGGCTGTGACGGTGACAAAGTATTTAGGAGCACCAGTGCGACTGACCTGATCAGGTTCTATGGGTGCACCCTCCATTGAAACTAGAGCTGCAACGATTCCTCGATTAAAGTCGAGCACTCGATTAAAAAAAATCCTCAATAGCAATTTACCCGTGTTGAGTAACCGGCAAAATACCGGAAGTGGCGCATTCCACAGACGAGAATCCATGAATAACATTATTACACCGTTTTCTAAGGCTACGCGATCTATTTAAAACCATTTACAATCATAATATAGCATAGTGCTATCATGAAATCACAAAGGCTGTGATTTAGTTAAGAAAATGCGCTTTTTAAAAAAAAAATGCCCCGGCAAGTCATTTTATCAAATACCGCCTTTTAATGGGTAGGTTAATTTGTCATTGATCAGAAGGTGCTCCTAAATTTGACTGTGCTCCTAAACTTTTTAAATTAAAAAGAAATGTAAGTGTAGAGCCCTGCATCCAAATTAAGTTTTGGTGGTTGCTGAGTAACATCACGTGGTCATGCTGCCCTCTTCTATCTTGTGTTTTTCTCAGATGCAGTCCGCCGCAATGCCCTGACCAAAGATTCTACAGAAGAGGAAACAGAGCTGCTCATCACCAGGTGTCTGTGGTTAGCCTCTGATAGGGATGGTGGCCGAAGTCAGAGGGCGAACAGGCAGACAACGTAGACAACTCAAATATCGCGGTGGGCCAGAATTAAATGTTTCAAAGTTAAAAATGTTGATATTGGAAAATGGTATTTGAACTCCTTGATTCTACATTAATGCTGTGATATTATTTCTATTCTATTCTTTTCAATTCAAATCTGTTATTAAAAAATGTGTGCGTAGACTACTCAAAAACGCAGTGGGCCAGAATTAAATGTTTCAAAGTGAAAATGTTGATATTGGAAAATGGTATTTGAACTCCTTGATTCTACATTAATGCTGTGATATTATTTCTATTCTGTTCTATTCTATTCTTTTCAATTCAAATCTGTTATTAAAAAGTGTGTGTGCGTAGACAACTCAAATGCAGTGGGCCAGAATTAAATGTTTCAAAGTTAAAAATGTTGATATTGGAAAATGGTATTTGAACTCCTTGATTCTACATTAATGCTGTGATATTTCTATTCTATTCAAATCTGTTATTAAAAAGTGTGTTTATCCTATTTTTGTAGTGTGGTCCAATAAAAAATGCATTAAACATGAAACCTGTCTTCCTTGTGCTGTTTTACTTTGTTTATCTTGCATAAATAACGGCGGCTAAGCAATTTTAGTATTAACCTGATATGAATGGAAATCAAAGTTCAAATAAGCCCAAATAAGGAACGGGATTGGAGGCGAGCTATACGTCCTCTCATTCGGGTTTCCGCAATCGGGCCGCGTTAAAACCGAGCGCTCGGCCGAGTGTCTTTAGCCTTAATCGGGCCGCGTTAAAACCGAGCGCTCGGCCGAGTGTCTTTAGCCTTAATCGGGCCGCGTTAAAACCGAGCGCTCGCAGAGCAATCGGACCTAGATTCATGCCGAGGATTGGCCGATTGTTTTAGCCTTAATCGGGCCGCTCTCGGCCCGCACAATTTTTGCTAGCTGGGATTCCAGTTAGTGGTGTTTACTAAGGTAAGCAAGATCGCTCTTAAGGTGCGCTCATGTTTACTTCGAAATCCAATCCACGAGTAGCTACAGAAGAGGATTAGGGGCTAAGCAATAATAAAAAAAATAAAACCATCTCGAGATTAAAGTCATTATAATGCGAGATTAAACTCGTTAAATTTCGAGAGAAAAAAAGTCGAAATACAATCTTGAGAATAAACTCATTAAATATCGAGAATAAACTCATTGTGTTTCGAGAAATAATCGTTAGAATAAGAAATTCCACACCTTGCATTTGTCCACTGGTTGTCATTTCATGTTGGACAAAAGCGAGTAGGCCTAGCCTACATCGCGCAAATTGGACTGATTTTTTTCTTCTAAAAAGACCTAGCCGCTTGCAAAGTCTCTTTAAAGTTCGTATGCTAATTATTATTCTGTCATAATTAGCTGAAGTTGATAGTATTTTTGTTACTGAAAGAAAGTCTAAAATATAGCTTGACTAAGTGATCCAACTCTGCCATGTCCTCTATCAGTAGGCTATGCAATGAACACTGATCGAATGCGTTATTCTCTACATTTCATTTAGACTTTTTTTTCTCTTGAAACACAACGACTTTATTCTCGAAATGTAATGAGTTTATTCTCACGATTATTTTGAGTTTTTGGGGGGGGGTTTTTACGAAATTTAACGAGTTTTTTCTCGAAACACAACGACTTCTCGATATTTAATGAGTTTATTCTCAAGATTGTATTTCGACTTTTTTCTCGAAATTTAACGAGTTTAATTTCGCATTATAATGACTTTAATCTCGAGATGGTTTTATTTTTTTTATTATCGCTTGGCCCTAATCCTCTCCCCTACACGATCAGGCAGATTTCACAACAGATGTTTTTCACTGTATTTGAAAGCTGTTTGGTTTGAAAGTGAGTTCTGTGTGAGCTGTGCTTTAGTGCTGCATTATTGCACCATTTTGCCCTCACTAATTCGCTAATATGTCCGCATCTTTGTTTAGTGTTAGTGATTTCAACAAAATGGCTGGGAGAAACCACCTAGAAAGCACTAAAAAAAATCATAAAAAATGCATCAGCATATTGAGGCGGTGTGTGTTGCTGCTCTCTTGTATTCTTCAGACAAAGTAAATGGAATCTATCACTTTTATTTATGATATTGTTATAGGTTGTGTGACATGAATTCTCATAAATGAATCTTTTTACAGCCTTTTAGATGATTATACTTGTACAAAGGACATCAGATCAAGTGCAGTTACTCCCAATGAAGCCTTGTGAAGCCAATGAAGATCTTTCATCTAGATTAATGACTTGACTTACTTTAATTATGGATCATTGTCCAGCCAAAGATCTTCTTTCAGAATTGACTATTCAAATGAGTTATGCCAAAATCATCAGGTCATTCCTCAACTACCGCAGTCATACCGCTCAAATAATGTGTTGAGTAGATTGAAAAGAGTTCACAGACGGACATTTCCCTGAAAATGAGATGATCATGGCTCATTTATTGGAATATTCCAGCCAAAAATGAAAATACCGTTAGTAAATGATGACCAAATGGTCTGTTTTAGGTGAACTATTCCACTATTCCACTAAGAAATGTCATGTTTGAAATCTACAAAGCAAGCTTTAGCAGATAATGATGATTTCCAAGTCCTGACAGATGCTTGACATGAGCTTGTGTTGTGTTTAAAGAGGGCCACTCCAGCGACACGCTTCATGAAGCAAGAGCCTTGAAAAGCAAGAGTTTTGTTGGAATCAGCAGAGTTTGACTGTTCACAGTCAGTGAGCAAAACCCTGTACAGACGTGAACACAGGGGAGAGCGAACACAGCCGACTGGAAAAACACACACAACCGCCTCGCAGGAACCAGAGGTAGGAACTCTAGATATAGATTTGTATGTTTTTAGAAATAAGTCTCTTCTGCTCACCAAGGCTTCATTTGATCAAAAATACAATGAAATATTATTACAATTTAAAATAGCTGTTTTCTATGAGAATTTATTGTAAAATTGAATTTATTCCTGTGATCAAAGCTGAATTTTCAGCATCATTACTCCAGTCTTCAGTGTCACATGATCCTTCAGAAATCATTCTAATATGATGATTTGATGCTAAAGAAACATTTCTGATTATTATCTATGTTGAAAACAGTTGTGCTCCTTCATATTTTTTCGATGAATATAAAGTTCTAAAAGAACAGCATTTATTTGAAATAGAATATTTTGTAACATTATAAATGTCTTTACTGTCACTTTTGATCAATTCAATGTGCGTTGAATAATTTCTTTCAAAAATCTAAATCTATAAATACATGTGTGCGCGTGTTACATTGATGTTTCACCTATTTATTATTTTCTTTTAATTTTAGAAAATTATTATTTTCTTTTAAATTTAAAAAAATAAAAACTCACTCAACCAAATAGTAAAGTGGTCTAGCTGGCTGATTGGTGAGCAACATGACCTTATACACAAAACAGGTACAGTGCATAACTAGTACAATTTTAAACGACAGTTCTCATTCACTGCACACAGAGTTCCAGCTTCTACCCTCCGGGCGTAGGTTTATGATCCCCAGGTGTAAAACAAAAAGACACAAGAACAGTTTTGTTCCTGCAGCCATTATATTGAGGAATAAGTTATAGCTATATTTTGCACAAGTGTTCATTCTTTTTTTTTCTTTTTATATACAATATGTATGTATTATTCTATTCCTTTAGTTTTATACGCGTCTACTGCAAACAAAATTTTATCTTTTTTTTTACTTGTATCTTAAATACAATTTTACGTATGTTGATGTATTATTTTATCCTTGACCGATAAGAACTTTTCTGATGATCTTTGATGATGTGTGGTAATGTGATGATGTGTGGTAATGTGATGATGTGTGATAATGTGATGGTGTGTGACTCTACTGCAAACAAAATCTACCTGCGGGTATAAATAAAGTAACTTGAACTTGAACTTGAACTTTTTGTGCCTTCAACGACCACCTACAGCCTTACAGCTATTATAATGATGATATGCAAACGACAAACAATGGATGAACAGAAAATAACAAAAATTTTACACTTTTGACACAATATTTCTCTAAATTAATTTCAATTCTTTATGCTTTTAGGGCAAGACATGAAGACTTGACATGACTTGAAGATTTCTTCTTGAAATTCATACATACTTTAGTAATAAAATGCATTTCATAGTTAATATGATAATTTCTCAGAACAAAAGGTACAAAAGCTGTCGCTGTGGCGGTACCTTTTCAAAAGGTACACTTTTGTACCTAAAGAGTACATATTAGTCCCTCAAATAAGTCTCTTCTGCTCACCAAGGCTTCATTTGATCAAAAATACAATGAAATATTATTACAATTTAAAATAGCTGTTTTCTATGAGAATTTATTGTAAAATTGAATTTATTCCTGTGATCAAAGCTGAATTTTCAGCATCATTACTCCAGTCTTCAGTGTCACATGATCCTTCAGAAATCATTCTAATATGATGATTTGATGCTAAAGAAACATTTCTGATTATTATCTATGTTGAAAACAGTTGTGCTCCTTCATATTTTTTCGATGAATATAAAGTTCTAAAAGAACAGCATTTATTTGAAATAGAATATTTTGTAACATTATAAATGTCTTTACTGTCACTTTTGATCAATTCAATGTGCGTTGAATAATTTCTTTCAAAAATCTAAATCTATAAATACATGTGTGCGCGTGTTACATTGATGTTTCACCTATTTATTATTTTCTTTTAATTTTAGATATATATTTTTTAGCTGTAAGGAAATGTCTGGATCATACAGTAAAAAATACAACTTAAAAAGTAAGTGTTCATGCTGCCTTAACATTTTAAGTTGAGTCAACTCAAATAACAGCCGAAACAAACTTTGTTGCATTATTTTCTTGTCATAACTGTAAAGCTGCTTTGAAACAATCTGTATTGTATAAATGGCTTTATAAATAAAGCTGGCTTGACTTGACTTGACTCAAATATCCAAGTTGTCACTTACAACAGCTTCACATTTCAAGTTGACTAAACTTAACATCTTAAGGCAGAATGAACACCAACTTTTTTTAAGTTGAAACAACAATTTTTGTAGAGTATAGTTCACCCTAAAATCAGCAGAAAATATATATTGCATGAATATAATTAAATTAGGCCCTTTTAACATCCCAAATTCACAGTATCCCACTGTAACACAAAAGGATCTTAAGTTAATTTTACAATTGCAATGTAATGTTTAATTGTATTATGTGCATAATAATATTTGTTGTGCTAAATAATTGTTGCTGAAAAAATCATATGGTTCCAATGCTATTGTCATATATTGTCTGCACCTGTGCTCTTTAGTCCCTGATTAGTTTCACCTGTGTCTAGTTAGTTTCCTCCAGTGTATATATACTCCCTGTTCCGGTCAGTCCTATGTCGGTTCTCGTTTGTGTTGAACGTGGTTGTCTTAATTTTATTTAAATTTAAAGTTAATTTAAATAAACACTGTTATTACCCTCATCATCGTCTTGTAATTGTAATTTTACATTTACATTTAGTCATTTAGCAGACGCTTTTGTCCAAAGCGACTTACAAATTGGGACTAAATTAAGCAAGTCATCGTGAAGAGGCAAAAACAACGCAAGAAGTGCTCAAAATACGAAGTTCAGGCATTATTCAGAGTAGCATAAGCCCGATAAGCGAGAATTTACAGGAATAATTGTAATTGTAATTGTAAAAGTAATTGTCAGCCTGCTCCAAGACAGTGAAACAGGCCACGGTCCAGTCATCGATGACTTTGTTGAATGGTGTGAGGCGTCTCACCTTCAACTAAATGTAGTTAAAACAAATGACATGCTCATTGATTTTAGGAGAAAAAAAACCCCAAACACAAGAAATTACATCAATCAATGGTCAAACTGTTGAATGTGTCGATTCATATAAATACCTGGGGATGATAATAGACTCCAAACTCACATTTGGAACTAACTGTGAACTGGTATGTGAAAAAGGGCATCAGCGCCTGTTTTGTTTGAGGAAGTTGAGTAAATTCCAGGTTGATAAATCCATCATGACCCTATTTTATCACGCTTTTATTGTTTTATCATTTGCACTAGCAGCCTGGTTTGGGAATCTCACTTTGAAAAATAAAAACTCACTCAACCAAATAGTAAAGTGGTCTAGCTGGCTGATTGGTGAGCAACATGACCTTATACACAAAACAGGTACAGTGCATAACTAGTACAATTTTAAACGACAGTTCTCATTCACTGCACACAGAGTTCCAGCTTCTACCCTCCGGGCGTAGGTTTATGATCCCCAGGTGTAAAACAAAAAGACACAAGAACAGTTTTGTTCCTGCAGCCATTATATTGAGGAATAAGTTATAGCTATATTTTGCACAAGTGTTCATTCTTTTTTTTTCTTTTTATATACAATATGTATGTATTATTCTATTCCTTTAGTTTTATACGCGTCTACTGCAAACAAAATTTTATCTTTTTTTTTACTTGTATCTTAAATACAATTTTACGTATGTTGATGTATTATTTTATCCTTGACCGATAAGAACTTTTCTGATGATCTTTGATGATGTGTGGTAATGTGATGATGTGTGGTAATGTGATGATGTGTGATAATGTGATGGTGTGTGACTCTACTGCAAACAAAATCTACCTGCGGGTATAAATAAAGTAACTTGAACTTGAACTTGAACTTTTTGTGCCTTCAACGACCACCTACAGCCTTACAGCTATTATAATGATGATATGCAAACGACAAACAATGGATGAACAGAAAATAACAAAAATTTTACACTTTTGACACAATATTTCTCTAAATTAATTTCAATTCTTTATGCTTTTAGGGCAAGACATGAAGACTTGACATGACTTGAAGATTTCTTCTTGAAATTCATACATACTTTAGTAATAAAATGCATTTCATAGTTAATATGATAATTTCTCAGAACAAAAGGTACAAAAGCTGTCGCTGTGGCGGTACCTTTTCAAAAGGTACACTTTTGTACCTAAAGAGTACATATTAGTCCCTCAAAGGTACATATATGTACCTTTGAGGGACTAATATGTACTCGTACCTTTGAGGGACTAATATGTACCCTTTAGGTACAAAAGTGTACCTTTTGAAAAGGTACCGCCACAGTGACAGCTTTTGTACAATAGATAGATTGTTTATTTCGATCACTTTAGTGGCATAGATGCAGAATAGATAGTGTTTAATCATTCTGTGATGAGTGTATTTATACACTGCATGCATCCCAAACAGCTTTCACTGTCATGAGACATTATTTGCCTTATTTTCAGTTAATTAAAAGCACTTTTCTTTTCTTCCAGGTCAGAGAGAGCATGGCTGGCGTTCTGATGTGTTTAACCTCTCTCATGATGAGCACAGATTCATCTCAGCGTATGTGGCGTCTTTCACATATACTGTACAGTTCCTCATCTTAGACATCTATAAATAAGATGTTCTGTAACACTTTCACGCCAGTCCCGATGTTGATGATTTGTGGGTAATTGCTGTTCTTTCACAACAAGTATGGTAGCAACTAAGCAAAGACTTTCGAATGGGATTCGGTGGCAATTACCAGAACTCAACACAGAGTCTCATTCTTACAGCCAGCTGGAGACAGATTCATTACGGGTTATTTTGTACCTGCTGACATTTAGTTTAGACCCAATTTTCCAAACACATCTGGTACCTGACATCTGGAGCCAAATTTTTGTAATGACATCTCCTGTGGTGGCCCTTGGGATATTTCCCAAGAAATTGCAGGTCTCGACACGTATAACAAGAAGGTCAGATGCCGAGCGGGACAGCATTGTTATGTTACCGTCTTCATGTAAAAAGTAGATGGGTTGTTGGTTAGTTTTAGAAAGTATGTTGTATAATGTCTCCCAGTTTCTCTCCCAGTGGGGAATGCCGTCTCACGGTGTGTTTGTGCTGTTTTGGCCCCACAGGAAGAGCGTGGCTTTGAAGCGCTTGTGCGGGCCGCATAATCAGAGCTGACATTGGGACGCTTCTCGAAAAAACACTGCATTCTTTAACTAGGCACGAATGCCAAGACGTCAAATTATGGCCCGTATTCATAAGCCCACCCTAGAGACATTACATTAATGTAAAACCTGAGTGAATCTGAATATTCTACATTTTTCATATCACTGAAGGACATGAGCAGTTTAATAAAATTTTCAACACCAACACTTTTTATCTGCAATGACAATGTGGATTTCTGGGAGGATTTGTCCTGATGTCTGTATAATACAGACACAGCCTCGTGCAACAACTGCAACATAATAAAAAAGCACCAAGTGAAATATATTAATAATAATATATGTGTGTGTAGCTAACGTTCATGAACATGAACTGATGAATCATTCACATCAAGACCAATAATTAATTTAAAGAAGCCATTGCCCTTTTCCAAAGTCTTGATTTTGGTTTGGCACTTTGCTAGAACAGGTTTTCCTGCTTGAATGTTGATTATTTTCCTCATATTCTCCATTGTTGCAGCTCCTCTCTTCCCAGTCTGTCAGTAACGCTCTGGGTTGTGTTTCCAGTAAAACGCCGTAACTCGCTGCTTCACTACTATACGATGCATCGCTGAAGAAATCAACTAGTTAGTCACGACTGTTTCCCGAAACTGTATTGTCGCAAAGTGGTCGTTCAACCACGTTGTTTTATGACGTCACACAAGTGGGGGAGTAATAACTTCTTTTAATGAATCTGTTTGAGATCGAATTAACGCTAGATGTTTTGCTATTAATTACAGACATGACATCTGAGGACTATTTCTCATTTTTCTCAGTTATTTTGCTTTATTTCCAGATTCAATCATAGGCTCGTTCTTAGAGCACGTTCGCACATGGCTACGTTTACACGGAAACGATCTGAAGAGAAAACGCAAAAGTGATCACTTTCTGTTCTGCGTTTAGACGAGCGTTATGGGGGGGAAATCTGCGTGCATACGGTGACGCAAAAGTGTGTGAAATTCAATGTAGTATGCACTCCAGGCGGCTAGGTGGCAATGTGAAGCACTGATCGGTGCCTTCACTGTCGCAGACTTTTGCGTTTTTACCGTTTAGACCAGTGGTTCTCAACCTCTCCTGCAGGGACCCCCTGACAGGCCATGTTTCTGTTTTAACCCTGAAATGGCACACCTGATTCAATTAATGAGTAGTTATTAGAGTAGGAAGAGTAGGAATTAGTCAATTAATCAATTAGTCAACTACTCATTAAGCCTTTAATTAATTGAATCAGGTGTGCCATTTCAGGGCTAAAACAGAAACATGGCCTGTCAGGGGGTCCCTGCAGGAGAGGTTGAGAACCACTGGTTTAGACGGAAACGCGACGGTGGAGCGTTTTTAAGATTTCCACTCTGGAGGGTGGTTTCACTTTTTTGCGTTTTTAAGCCCCCAAAACGCCGTCGCCGTCTAAACGAAAGGCACATCTGATCAAATATTTTTACGTTTTCACCCGCGAGCGTTCTCGTGTAAACAGGGCCTAAATCTCTTGACAAACTCAAAAACGTAAATGACATTTGTATGTATTCTAAATAAAAGACACAGGTTGTACTGAATGTCAGCTTGCTTATTTTGCTCAAGATGCGGATTTTTATTAAGTCCACATGTCATGCAAACTAGAAACTCTGTTTCTAACCACAGGTCGAGAGCTATCGCTCCAAACACACAACTCTGCGATGCTGTTTGCGAATGTTCGTTAGAACGATGGTTTCGGGAAACACTGACTCGTTGAACTAGTTGGGTAACATGCTTTTGGGAAACGCACCCCTTGGCAAGATACTCTCAAAGTCATGAACAAACATTCTTCTAGTAACATTAATATAAGGTTCCTTCAAAGTTATCTGGTCTTTAATATTATTCTCATGGAATGTTTTAGTTGGACGTTTGTGTAAATTTTTTTTAAATGTTACTATTTGGAATTCAGAATGTTCAAAGAATATTTAAATGTAACAGTCTCATAATGTTTGCAGAATGAACGTTCGTATAACCAAGAAGAAAAGTGTTTTTTAAGTAACACTTTACTAAAAGCCTTTATAAAATGCATTATAATATTCACAGATTCCTTGTTACATCTGCAGCTGGTTTTTTGTGGTGTTAAGTACTTTAACTTTCTCTGAAATCTAGTAATTCCCGAGAGCTTGATTATATCTTCATTCCAAGAGAGTCTTCAGATGGTCAACGCTGCGCTGAATCGAAGCGCACAAGGGTAAACAACAGTCTGTAGTCATTGCTAGTGTTGTCAAAAGACCCGGTACTTCGGTACCAAGTCGGTACTAATTTTTTTTTAAACGTCACGGTACCAGGTTTTCTCAAACCCGGTACTTGATGCGCGTGCATGCCCGAAGCGCGTGCAGTTGCGTCCTCTTCATAAAAGCGCTGATGGCGATCGGCGGTGCTGCTGCTGATGTGGTGCTGATGTTTTTGCGCGTGCAGATACGTTATTTCAAATGGCGCGCGGCAAGCGCGCTCATAATAGAATCGGCGCGCTCGCTTTTCCATGTGCGTTCATGGATGCATAGCAACGACAGACGCCACGGGAGTACAAACGCTTGTGCGAACTGCGCTCTCCATGACGACGAGGAAGTGTGACATAGGCCTATTATTTGATTTCTAGCCCTTGCATTAGCTTTACTACTAGATATATTTATGGAGATGAGAAATAAAAAGCCGTCATTAATATCAGTCCGTCAGAAAAGCAGTTCTAGTCTTATTCTTGGCTGGATAACTCTTAGCAGGTTTAAAAAGCCCTTTTAAAGTTAAATATGAATACAGTTTTGGATTAAATAAAAGTATAGTCAAGTCAAATAAAACATTTTATCTCCTGTATAGTTTGGTAATGCTACAATAAGATACCATTCATTAACATCACTTACTGCGTTATCTAACATAACACATTGAGTGAACAATATATTTTTACAACATTAATTAATGTTAGTGAATGTTATTTAATACAAAACACTTGATTGGTCATGTTTGTTCACTTCATTCATTGTGCATTAAATAATGTTAACAGAAATAATGTTAACTTTTGATTTTAAAAATGTATTTTTAAATTAACCCCTAAAGGAGAATAATTGCGACAGTATAACTATTGTTTTTTTTGTTAGGTCATTTTATCTAATGTTATCTAACAAATGGAATCTTATTGTAAAGTGTTTTTAATACTACAGTTTCCATCTTTGTGATATACACTTTAATATAATTATGTAAATTTAATCTAAATTAAGCTTTGGTACCGGAATTGGTACCGAGAACCGTGGATTTTCACTGGTATCGGTACCGAATACTGAAATTTTGGTACCGTGACAACACTAGTCATTGCTATCATCTAAACTCATTTTGTCTCTGGATGTAGTGAGGAAAGATGGTGTTTTCCTCTGAATGGCAGGTTAGATCCTCAGACGTCCCCTTCACAGATGTACACACTCTCCAGACAGGGATCATCAGAAACACAATACATCTGCAGATCCGCCGAGATCTTTCACATGACTTTAGGGCTTTTAAAGGAGAAGGCGAGCAGGAGACAGAGAAGATCACTGGCTGTGTCAGGTGAGGCGAGCATACGTACTTGACCAACGGCCGTGAACCGTGTCTAGAACTCAATCTTCTTCACAATGACGTGTGCTTTTAAACCACTGAGCCTAAAAATCTAACTTTTTACATTACATTTTGGCCATTTCTAGTTTCGGTCATTTCAACTTAAATGGCATTAAACTGATTTGAGTTGAATCTTGAATTTTTTTTTATTTTTTTTTATTTAAATTGCTTAAAGGGGTGGTTGATTATGATTTGACTTTTCTAGCTTTAGTTAGTGTGTAATGTTGCTGTTTGAGCAGAAACAACATCTGCAAAGTTACAACACTCAAAGTTCAAAGCAAAGGGAGATATTTGCTTTTAAAGAAATCGCTTTTTACTACAACAAACGGCTGGTAGGAACTACACGACATTCCTCCCGGGTTAGTGACATCACCAACCCTAAAATTTACATAAACCCCGCCCCCGGAACACGATTTATAGATTATCAAGACATGCTAATCAATGATTAGAAGATAGTTAACTCCATATCAGCTACATACATTTAAACACAAACAAAAAGGTTTTTGAAATTTTCAGGACACAAGCTGTTGAAGCTCCGCCCCCTGTGCCGGGAGCAGCAGCTCATTTGCATTTAAAGAGACAGACACAAAAACGGTGCATTTTTGCTCACGCTCCAAAAGTGACAAATTTAACATGCTATATAAAATATCTGTGGGGTATTTTGAGCTAAAACTTCACACACACACTCTGGGGACATCAGAGACTTATTTTACATCTTGTGAAATATATTTTGATGAGTTAAAGCAATGTAAAAACATATGTTGTCAACTTATTGATCATATGATTTTCCACAGTGTGGGAGAGACTTTATTATGACCCTGCTATGACCCTAAGAAGTATTCGGACAATCAAACACGAGTTTGTAAATCGCATTAGATAACAGAAGTGAGGTTAGTAAAAGCTCTTGCAGCATTTGAGCCCAGATGACACTTGATCTAATGTAATGACATTTTTAAGTGTGAATGAAGTGTCTAAACCATTTTTGAGGCCGCTGTGGGGTATTAGCGTGTTATTATGTATGGAAGATTCTGTCCAGCTCTATAACTGTGAAATAATGCATCTCCAAAGTGCTTTAAATGTCAGATTTAATCCATGCACAAGAGTTGATGAGAGCTGCCGCATCTACGCTAGACTTCGGCACACTGTTTACCCTTCAATGTTTGAGTTGCTCTCGTAAACACATTAACTCCTTTTCAAGAACTCCTTTCGGTGAAGGCAGTGGAGTGGATAGCAAACATGTCTGGATGCCCTCAGCGTTTTCAGCCCAGCACCTGCGCCACAGGAGGAAAATACCGCAGCATCTCTGGAGTCTGCAATAACAGGTATCTCACTCCTAGCTTAATCATTTATCCATAATGCAGCAGGAGGCAGTCTGAAAGCACAGGAATCAGACTCTCGGTTACCTTCTCCGCGGCCTTTGTGAAGAGAATCAGGCCGATATGATAAGATGACCCCGCTTCCAGACGGGTCAGAGCTTTAACCAGACGAACAGCTGCTGAGAATATCACTAAACAATATAAGAATAATGTCTAAACCTTAAATATTCATACCCACCCACCCGGGTCATGGAAGACGCTTTCTTTTATCTACCAGTTCAACTGCAACTGCAATGAAGGACTTGCTTCTATTGAGCTGACGCTGTGTGCAGTCATATAAACACATTTTAATCGGAATAAACTCAACTTTTTCTTTATGATGCATGTGATTGATTTAGTTTCATGGAAATTATTTTCGGTTTTCTGCACCGGCTCGGCGTGCAAGATTTATAGCATTAATTTTACATTTGCGGGGGGAAATGTACCATGTCCGTCCAGTTCTGATGCATCAAATTATCTATATGTTTTTAATGCAAAAACATCATTAGCTCTGATTAAATGTATCCGAATGAGTAGTTGGACGTGGTGTGACATGCTGTACTTCATTTAAAAACTATTTTAAACATTTCTCCAAATCTTGTATAATTATTACTGGAGCTTGACCAACTATATAATATCTGTCAATCCAAAATCTAGAGACTAGAATATCACACAGACTGGATGGTGGACTCTTTTACACTTGAGACCATACGAAAACACACAGAATACCCTAGCAACACCCTAGCAACACCCTGACAACACCCTGACAACATAGACACTGTTATTAAGCTGAATAATGACACTATTGTCTTCATTCATTATCGACTCTGTTATCTTCCTGTGTATTACTGTGAAGCTGCTTTAAAAAAAAGTCTGAATAAAAGTGCAATACAGTAATACAGTCTGTACTGTAAACAGTGCTATATAAATAAACCTCCTTGACTGTGCACAGGCAAACTTCACTCACATCTTCTCTAGTCTAGTTATACATGACGTTTTTATAGTGACCAAAAATGTAATATTTGTACTACATTTGTGACTAAATAAGAGAAATGCATACAAATCTTATGATTAAAAAGGAAGAAAAGCATGTGTGACGGTTTCGTAAGTAATGTAGGAAGTGCAATATGTTGAGTATATGAAAGTGCCTGTTATGTTAGTTCAAAAGCACAATGCATTGACAATATTGAAGAAATTTCAATATTTGTTTATATTCAGTGAGAGAATGTATGCATTGCATTGAGCCAGAATATGAAATGCATGCAAAGCCATTATTAGTCAGGTCCTGTAATCTTTGAGATCATGCAATGTTACAGCCTTTATCCAATGCAAGGAAGGACAAATAATGTGAGAATATTGCATTTTGCATTGACAAAATCATGCATTGCCTGTGAGCTCTCTGTAAACATGCAGTACTTCAATCAACAGTACAGTAGATAAACATGTTTGTTTTGCTGTTTCCTTGAATTCTTTAAAACTGTGATGCCATGAGACCTTTTACATCCCATCCATTCATACTGTGTTGTTTTAGGAAGAACCCGCTTTGGGGATCAGCCAACACCGGCTTGGCCAGATGGATCCCTGCGGAGTACGAGGACGGAGAAAACCAACCCAAAGGCTGGAACGCCGGACGCCAATACAGCGGCTTCCCACTTCCTCTGGTGAGCGGCACAACAATACACAGAATACATGGAAGAAATGACTAGGAATAAGGTGCAAAATAACATGATTCACTGGAGGATTTATTTATTTATTTAAAGCTGCAGTCCGTAGTTTTTCCTCTTTGTCGCCATCTCTGTTCGAAATCTGCAATTGCAGTTATTCGTGGAATTATCAACTGTAGGTGGGTTGTGTGTGTGTGTGTGTGTGTGTGTGTGTGGGTGGGGGTGGGGGTGGGGGTGGGGTACCAACATTTCTAATTATTGGTAATTTATAATTATGGCCATTTCGCAATATCTATTGTGGTTATGGCAAGATTTTATTATTGTTATGTTTATTATTTTATTTTATTTATTTATTATATATTTTTATATTGTTTTATTTTATTTATTTTATTTTTTATTTAGTTTAGTTTAGTCTGTTTTCAGTACAAATATCTAAACATTCTTAAATCATGATATATTTACTTGAGAAGCAAAATTATAATTACTTAAAAAGTCTGTTTACTGAAAAAAATATTTAAAATTAAGTGAGTTTTGCTGAAAACAAGAACAAATATCTGCCGGTGAGGTCAGAAAAATAAACTTGTTTTTCCTTTGCAATATGTTTTAATTTTCTTACCCCATTTGCAGACAATTTTTGTTGTTGTTTTGTTTTAAGCATAAACTCACTTAATGTTGATACATTTTCCCCAAAACAAGACTTAATATCTTAAGTCATTCTGCTTCTCATGTAAGAACGTTTAGATATTTGTACTGTAAAAGAAGACAAAAACACCAACATGAAGTAATGAACTGATGATGGTGGTCATAATCATAATGGTTTTCAGGAAATGGTGTGATGAACTGATAAGAGAGTTTGAGAGAGCATTAGAGCTTGGTGATGTCGTGCATCAAATCATAGCATACTTGTTTGCTTTGCATACATATAAGCAGATTTATAATAAAAACTCTGTGAACGTCTGCCAAATAAGCTTGAGAAACCGTTCCATATTAAACAGCCTGATCTCACATCTACCTGTGACACATTGGCCTTTCCCTGCTCTATTATCGCATTAAAAATGCAAAGCTATGCACGCTGTTTTAAACATGCACAACTTCTACTTTCCAAATTCAAAGAAAAACGAGCATCTCTGCCATCGTGTCTCACTGAAACTATTTTTTTTTTTAATGAGGCGAAGGCAGCATCACTTCAGTGCAAGAAGTTTCATGACAAATGTTCATATTGTCACATCTCACATATTGCAGAGACAGCTCGCAAAAACACTTCCGTCTAATATAGCGCTTTAATTGCTAGTGGTTTTAATGACATTTTAACAGGTAAACAAACTCTGGCAGAGGTGTATAATGAGATTTCCTTGACTACACACACACACACACACACACACACACACACACACACACACACACACACATCAACATATCAGGGGTCGTTTTCATGCATTTATTCTATTTCCTAGAGCAAATCCCAATGTTTTATATGCTCAAGCACAACTGCATCACATTAAGGTATGGTGTTGAGAAAGTGCAAAGGGTTTTTTGTTTAGTTTAGTTTACTGTAGGTAGGGTTATGAAAGGGTGTTTTTTAACCATATAAAGCCTATACTGTATCATATTTCATACACAAATTTCATACACAAATGGCCTCTAAATGATCAACATGATCAACTCTCTGCCTTCTCGTCTGATTGATTTTACACTTTTTTTGGCAAGCAAAAGGCCTTGATTGTCCAAATGTCTCCCTTCAGCTCATGGTTCGTGACTTTTTGCTGTGAAATCTTCATTGATTTTTTATATTTTATATTGTTACTAATATTTAAAGATCAAGCAAATTAGGTTTATATGGAAGCTTGTTTCCGCCACAGAATAAAACATTTAAAAAGATAATTGCGACTTTTTATCTCACAATTGCGAGTTTACATCTCGCAATTCTGACTTTATTTCTCGCAATTACGACTTTATATCACGCAATTGCGACTTTATAACACGCAATTCTGACTTTATTTCTCGCAATTACGACTTTATATCACGCATTTGCGACTTTATAACACGCAATTGCGACTTTATAACACGCAATTCTGACTTTATTTCTCGCAATAACGACTTTATATCACGCAATGGCGACTTTATAACACGCAATTCTGACTTTATAACACGTAATTGGGAGATATAAAGTCAGAATTGCATGATATAAAGTCGCAATTGCGTGTTATAAAGTCAGAATTGTGAGATATAAACTATTCTGAGAAAAAAAGAAGAAAAAAAAAGTCCGTCTTTTTCCCCCTTAGAATTGGACTTTATATCTCACAATTGTGAGTTTATGTCTCACAATTCTGAGAAAAGATGTCAGAATTGCGAGATATAAACTCGCAATTATGTGTTTTAATAAAGTCAGAATTGCGTGATATAAAGTCGCAATTGCGAGAAAAAAAGTCAGAATTCTGACTTTATAAGACGCAATTGCGACTTTATAACACGCAATTCTGACTTTATATCTCGCAATTCTGACTTTATAAGACGCAATTGCGACTTTATATCTCGCAATTCTGACTTTATAACACGCAATTCTGACTTTATATCTCGCAATTCTGAGAAATAAAGTCAGAATTGCGAGATGTAAACTCGCAATTGAGAGATAAAAAGTCGCAATTATCTTTTAAAATGTTTTATTATGTGGCGGGAACAAGCTTCCATAGGTTTACATGATTCATAGATCATTTGTTTTTTGTTTAAAAAAAAAAAAAATCATGTGTATCACATATGATCATCAGGCTTTCGAGGAAGGTTTATTTGTTCATCTCTCATTCATCATTGCATTATATGTTTTAAAACTACAGAGATTTGATCATAAAACTAAGCATTTAAATATCATCTTACAGAGACACATTTTTGGCAGAAATAGAGTGACGACTGATATTTATGTCAGAATTTCATTGCATAATTTGTCCAAATAAATATCGGCATCTGCACCAAATTGCATATTTTTGCTCAGTTTGAGTCTCTGAATAAAACTCAGCTGTTTTTCCCTCCATATTCTCACTATATCATACTATATGAGCCATACAAACCTATGATACTCACCATTTTTGTCTAAGGTTTTAATAAACTCTTACATTTAAAAAAAAGTAATGTTTTTTTTCATTCTTCATAATAGATTATTTCATATGTCAGGCTTTACAGGGTTAAACATTAAGTATTAACCTTCAGCTTATAATTATCACAGACTTGACGGTGAATTCGAGGAAAGCACCTTCAGAAAATGTAAAATCAGGTTATGTCTATATTATTAATGTTCAGTAAGTGTTTGAGTGTAAAAATGCTGATCATAATGACGGCAGTGGGAGAATATGTAACTGGTCTCTTTTGATTTGATTTCTGTATTTTAAGGTTCGAGAAGTCAGTAATAAAATCATGCGTGGCTCCAGCGTGTTCGTCCTGGAGGATAAGGTTTATTCCCAGATGCTGGTGGACTGGGGCCAATACATCGACCATGACATCTCCTTCACACCTCAGAGCTCCAGCCGAACTGCGGACTGTCTGAACACCTGCACCAATGCCAACCCCTGCTTCCCCATACAGGTATAACCTAGTCTGGCTATCACCAGAACAAGCTCGATCTTTTAAGATTGAACATTAGTCTGGGGGGTCTGCTCTGTATTGTCTACCGCACAAGAGGCGTGATCAACGGGCAGAGTTCAAATGACTGTACGCAATTGGATAGTCCTTCAACCAATCAGACTTACGATCCGGGTGACGTACTTTGCAGCGAAAACTCCAGGCTGGAAACGTGTCACCAAACGTGTTGGTTTGGAGCATTGATCAGCGGTTTGCAGAAGCAGCAATGGCATCGAGCGATTTGTTTGCTAAACTAAAGAAGCCATTGAGCATCGTCGAGAGGTTAAAAGGAATTGGATTGGATTAAACCCGCCAATAGCGCGCCAGGTGGATAAGCCAGTTTATGATTTATGACTACAGCCAAGTTACAGACATTTGACTAATGATTCATATTTGTTGTTTCAACTTCTTTGTGCGGCATTAAACTTTTAAGTTTAGTCGACTTGAAATGTGACTTTGTACTAAGTGACAACTTGGATATTTGAGTTGGCTAAACTTAAAATTTCAAGGCAGCACAGGCACTTACTTTTTTAAGTTGAAACAATTTTAATAGTGTTTTATTATTTATATACTATTATAGTATTTATTAATATTTTGAATGAGCTTTTATTTTTATATTTTAAGTTGTCATTTTTTTTTTCTTTTTTTTTATATATATATTTTTTTTATATTGTGTACTAGTTCCCAAATATTATATAATACAGTATTTATATATATATATATATATATATATATATATATAGCGCAGACTGGTCTTTTTGTTCTAGAACACATTAGCTTTACCAACCAGTGTTGTTAAAAAAAAAATATATATATATATATTTTTTTATTTTATTTTTTATTTTTTTATTTACTTACTTACTTATTTAATATATATATATATATATATATAATTTTTCTTTTCTTTTTTACAACACTAGTTGATAAATCTAATGTGTTCTAGAACAAAAAGACCAGTCTGCGCTATATATATATATAAAATACTGTATTATAAAATAATTGGTTAACCACAAAAGGGTTCTTTATAGGCTAAAAAGTTAGTAAATAAATATTTAAATATTTTAGGCTAATATTAAAATGTATTGATGTTAAGTATTTAATTCATAAATGTTGAAAGTAATGTTTTGAAATTAAATCAAAACTTCAGTCCATCCCTATAGGCTCTATACAGATCATTTGTAACATAGAACCCTATAAAAAGTTCTAATTGGAACTTTTAAGTGATCTATTCAAAATAACAATTTTTTTTGTGTATGCCTAAACAAAAGGAATTGGCTCTTTAAATTTAAGGCCAGGGCTTTATATATCGATGGCTCTCATTCATTATTCCACGACTCTCCTGCTCATACTGTCTCTGGTGTTGTGTATTATTAATCATGAGCGACATCTCAGAGTCACCGGCAGCTTGTTTTCTGCTATTGACTGGATAAGACATTCCCCCAGACATTTCATTAGAATTATCTCTTTTGCGTTGACGTCCCGTGTCAAGGAGCAGGCTACTGTTCTCATTTTTAGAATTCATTGACAGAAGTTCATTTCGTTTAAACAGATAAAATGCCATGCGTTTCCTCAGGGGGGACGTCATTGTCTAGCGCTCGCTTTGTCTGATGAGTCAGAGGTGGGGATATATTAGACTCCGAGGACAGTTCAGGACTGTTGGTTCGGAACAACGGAGATGAATCCGGGGAATGTGGCTGAGCACTATAATTAAAAAGAAAATATATCTCATTGATTACTTCTTTATCTCCGGTGAACCTCAAACGCCACTGAAAACGGGGGTCACGGCCGCACCTTTTTTGTTGGCCGGTCTGGATCCTCCGGGGCTCCGAATGCTCATAAAAATGTTGGGAGTTTGTGCCGGTTTGTAACTAATCTCACTGTCCCCAGCCAGAGGCGAGGAGGACACTTCCATAGATATACAAAATAGCTTTTTATTCATGCCCACCCTGAGCCATACACTGCATACTGCATACTAATACTCATGATAGACCGGCCGCTCTCGGCATCCGATCATAAATGACAGACAGAAAATAAACAAAAAGATTTGTGATCAATTTTGCAAGCGAGTCCATCCCTTAGGAGCGTGTTTCTGCTCTTCCAAAGCTCAGGAGATTCAGAGCGTAATTGTTTATTCAACATGAAATGACATTGCATTTTGCTTCCGTAATGTGAAAATTCCATAATGAGGAAAACTGGATTTTAAACATTGGGATTTCACAAGTGGGACGTTTAACTGTCAAACTTCATTATTACGATGCATCACAAAGCAGAATGGCTGTTGTGTGCATGTGTACTTTGTGAACAAATTAGCCACACATCCGAGACACGAGGCAGTGAGGCAATAAAACATGGAAATGAAATCATATAAACTCAGAGTCATGTGCAAATATGCTTTTTAGTTTCTGCTCAATATTGATCTTTATGCATATTCAGAAGCATAGCCTACTACATCGATTTAGCTCTCATTGATAATTTGCACATGAATAGATTCATATGAGGAATATAGTTCAGCCAGTAATTAATATTCTGTCATTTCTGCAGCCTCGTGCCATTTACAACCTGTATGATTTTTTTTTCTTTTTTTTTTCTTTTCTTCCAAGCAACAATTAAGTGGAAAAACACAGAAAAACAGCAGAAAATTAAAGCGCCATGATTATAGGCCTGGGTAATAAAAATACATTTTAATCAAAGGAAAGTCATTTCAACATTAGTATCGGAACCATCTCTGGATAAATCAGACTAGAAAACTCATTAAAATCATGCAATATTCATAATGTTGCTTAGTTTTATATCACCAAAATGAATATTCAAAATATCACCCAGCCATAAAAGTTTTGTTATTTATTTATTATCACTATTTGATATCAATGAGGGTGAATGACATTAATTTTTAGGTGAACTATTGCTATAATTGGGTATTTTCATCACTTGATTTTGCTGATTCTCACTTTCATATCATGAATATATAATAAATCGGTCCACTTTACTATAAGGTTCATTAGTTATTAACTAATGTTAACTAACCATGAGCAATACATTTGTTACTGTATTTATTAATCTTTGTTAACGTTAGTTAATAAAAATAAAGCTGTTCATTGTTAGTTCATGTTAGTTCACAGTGCATTAACTAATGTTAACAAGATTTTAATAAAGTATTAGTAAATGTTGAAATTAACATTAAAGGGATACTTCAGGATTTAGCATTAAGCTTTGTATTAGTAGAAAACCTGTAGTATTTTCGAATTACCGTGCTTCCCTCCCTCATATCCCCCTGAAACGAGATTTATGTATTTTTTGTCTGGAAAAAATCCTCAGATGACGCAAAAATCATCATTTTGCGTCATCTGAGGATTTTTTGGCCAGAGGCTAAAGACTCCAGCCAGTAGGAGGAGCTGTCCCGCATGTCTTCAACCCGCCCACAGAGGGTGGGATCTCACTCACAGAATGTACACATAGTGTCAGCCGTCTTTCTTTGGAAGCTAAGCTAGCAGGCTCTTGTTCTGTGGAGAAAGCGGAGTATTAGGGGTTACCATCCACTTTTTCCCGGACATGTCCGGCCGTCGAGATCGTCCAAAATGTCCGGGATTCGGCTTTTGCTTTCTACAGTCGCCATTCATTGTTTACATGCACACCTTTTGTTTCAATCTAACTGAATTCATTCCGATTGGTGAATCTGAATGTAGTGTTTACATGAACTCTAAACAAGTGATCGGTTGATGTGCGTTTTAACATTGCTAAGAAAATTCCCGCTCCTCCGTGAGAGATACGAGACCTGTGCATTTCAGTAATCACGCCACCGGCCTCGCGCCGTTCTCCCGCGCCCCTCAGCCTCGTCCTGCTCGCCACAGTAAACATGATGAATGGCGACTGTAGAACGCAAAAGCCGAATCCCGGACATTTTGGACGATCTCGAAATCCCAGGCAGACTCGTCACGGAGACTCACTAGTAGCCTAGCCTTGTTGTTTTCAACTGCGCTCTCTTACCGGTAGGCGTGGCTTGGGAGTGGCCTCGTAGAGCAGTGAAGCAAGTGCATTCTGGGAGTTGTTGTCTTTCATCCACATGAGCCAAAAATACATTTAATAATTTCACATTTCTACTACATAAATGACCCATTTTAAATACACATTCATCTTTCCAGAGGTGAAGTATCCCTTTAACAAAGATTAATAAATGCTGTATACGTGCAGTTCATTATTAGTTCATGTTAACTAATGTTAACTAACGGACCTTATTGTAAAATGTTACCAATAAATCTTCTAGCTCCAACAGAATGTGAGCAAACTGGTTTAGAAACACTTCTACACAGTAATCTCTCTCTCTCTCTCTCTCTCTCTCTCTCTCTCTCTCTCTTACACACACAGATTCCCGAGGATGATAAACTGTCCAGGAATAAAAGCTGTCTCCCGTTTTTCCGTTCTTCCCCGGCCTGTCTGACCGCCCAGCCCCAGCGAGAGCAGATAAACTCAGTGTCGTCCTTCATCGACGCTTCGACCGTCTACGGGCATTCAGCAGACCTGGAGAAGACGCTCCGAAACCTCTCCGGCTCCGAGGGTCTGCTGGCTGTCAATGTTAAACACACGGATGAGGGAAGGTCGTTCTTGCCCTTTGTCTCTGTCCGGTCGGCCTGCCTCCAGGGTCCCGGGTCGGAGCGGGTCGAGTGTTTCGCGGCGGGTGACAGCAGGGTGAACGAGATCCTGCCCCTGTCTGTCCTGCACACGCTCTGGGTGAGAGAACACAACCGGCTGGCCAGACACCTGACACGACTCAACCCTCACTGGGGGTCAGAGGTCATCTACCAGGAGACACGCAGGATCATTGGAGCGCTGCATCAGGTAACAGACACCGCTAAACTGTGGAAAAACACTTTAACAGATTTAAAAAGTGAAAACCTGCAATTGTTGCACTGCATATAATATTATTCTCATTATATTATATTGTCTATGATAATAATATCGTGTGATCTGACATCATCGACTAGCTTATCTCGCTCACTTTACAAAAAACAAACAAAAACACACCTAGAGTGTTTAGTCCAATACTGTACATACTGTATGCCCCTGTATGACTTTTAGTCTTTTATATTTATATTATTTGATATAGGCCTAGTTAAACAATATCACATGAAGAGTGGCGTTTTTTCTCCAAATATCAGCACGATTACAAGTATGATATTGATTTTATACAACAGTTCAATAATATTAAGTGACTTACAGTACATTTTAGACACAATATTGCCTGTTTTGTGCTCTATTTCCAAACAAAGCCACAGCAGGAGTGTTTTACGTTTCTGAGCAACACACAGCCGTGTTTCCCTCCCTGAATGAATCAGTCCCAGAATCAGACTCACTCCTTAAGACAATCGAATGCTTTGTTCCTGAATGAATCAGCCGTTTGAATGAATCGGTTGAATGAATGATTCAATGACTCACTCATTAAGACAGTCGAATGCTTTGTTCCTGAATGAATCAGCCGTTTGAATGAATCGCTTGAATGAATGATTCAATAACTCACTCCTTAAGACAATCGAATGCTTTGTTCCTGAATGAATCAGCCATTTGAATGAATCGGATGAATGAATGATTCAATGACTCACTCATTAAGACAGTCGAATGCTTTGTTCCTGAATGAATCAGCCGTTTGAATGAATCGCTTGAATGAATGATTCAATGACTCACTCCTTAAGACAATCGAATGCTTTGTTCCTGAATGAATCAGCCGTTTGAATGAATCGGATGAATGAATGATTCAATGACTCACTCATTAAGACAGTCAAATGCTTTGTTCCTGAATGAATCAGCCGGTTGAATGAATGATTCAATGACTCACTCATTAAGACAATGGCTGCATCTGAAATCACATACTTCCCAACTATATAGTAGGCCTAGGCAAAAAACAGTATGTGAATTCACAGTACTCATAAAAGAGTATAGGCAAAAAGTACCCGGATGCTGAAAATTCAGCTTTAATCACTGGAATAAATTACATTTTACAATATATTCACATAGAAAACAGTTATTTTAAATTGTAATAATATTTCACAATTTTACTGTTTTTACAGTGTTTTTTTTATCAAATAAATGCAGCCTTGGTGAGCAGAAGAGACTTCTTTCAAAAACATAAAAAATCTTAATGATTCCCTTAAAATGTGTAATGATATCTATAACCATACCATAGTACTTGCATAGATTAATAAATATGTATATATATATATATGAAGAGTTCAGATGCAAAAGCCTCTAAGTGCCATCTGAAATTTTCTTCTAGAATGATCATTTTTATCTAGCTTGTATATTTAAGTTCAGCAATTTCACTTAAATGACAATTAATAGGTTATTTTCATTGCCATTTAAGTGAAATTGCTGAACCTAAATATACAAGCTAGATAAAAATGATCATTCTAGAAGAAAATTTCAGATGGCACTTAGAGGCTTTTGCATCTGAACTCTTCATATATATATATATACACATATTTGGTTTAAATGCAGAAGATCCTATTATCAGCTGTTTGTTCAAATGAAAACTTCTGGAGAGTAAATGCCTCCCACTGCAGTATTTTAACAAAAATAATTTCTTTGGCACAATGAAACTTTGACTTCATGGGGAAATTTATGCTAAATATATTCCATAAATTACTTCTGCCGTAAAAACGTGACCTCTGATGGGCAATTACTGATTTTGAATGTCCGTAATTTTGAGTCTCATTGTCTCCGCTGACCTAAAGTCACACATCAGCATTAAGAGCAGAAGAACAAACCCGTCAGAACTGAGACACACTGTCAGCTCTGAGTCTGGACGGATGTTTTCACCTGGGCTAAAGACTAATCACATTTGACTGGAGCTGTAATTGTAGCCACAGTTTATTCCTGCATTATCAGTTTATTCTGCATCATTTGTGAGTTGAAAAGAATCACACATTTTGTCTTGTTTTCCAGTACAAATATCTAAATGTTCTAATATCAAGATACATTTAACCTGAGAAGCAAAATGGAATAAGATATTAAGTCAACCTCACACACACATGCACTGAAAATGTCAAAAACTTTTAGCCTTTTATGTTCAAACCGGAGTCAGATAATGATGGAGAGACTCAAGAAGAAGTGACAACATGTAGAAGCAACAGGACATTTCTGAATGGTTAGATGATGAATTTATGTCGCTTATGAGTAGTTATCTTCTAGTCACTGATTAGCATATTCTGTCACGATAATCTATAAATTGTGTTCTGGGGGCGGGGTTTATGTAAATATTGGGGTTGGTGATGTCACTAACCCGGGAGGAATGTGGTGTAGTCTCTACCAGCCGTTTGTTGTAGTCCTTAAAAAGCGATTTCTTTAAAAGCAAATATCTCCCTTTGCTTTGAACTTTGAGCGTTGTAACTTTGCAGATGTTGTTTCTGCTCAAACAGCAACATTACACACTAACTAAAGTTAACTAAAGAACAAATATCTGCCACTCGGGTCGGACAAATCAACTTGTTTTCCCTCTGAATTAAAACACATTTTTCTGAGGCCACTGGCAGATAATTGTGTTTGTTTTAAAGCAGGGGTTTTCAACTGGTTCTGTGCCAGGGACCACCATTCTGACTAACAAGTAATCGGCGGCCCACTATTGTGTGTGTCTGTGTGTGTAGTGTGTGGATCCCTTTGTCAGATAGCACAGTCAGACGTCGAATTGAGGAAATGGCATTACAAAAAGAAAAAGAAAAAAAGAAAAAGAGTTTGTCATGTCATTTTGCTGTGTACTGAACCAATTCACGGCTCCATCAACATTTCATGCCAAATCGCTATATTTCCTTGTTTAAAATGTACTGCAAGATGCTTTCCAAATCGCGATAAGCGCCAAACCTATTTTTAGCCTAAACGTGATACATCCTCTCGACTAATCAGAATTCTCTCTCTCTCTCTCTCGCTCTCTCACCCTCAAATCACTTGCGCAATTTTCCTCATTCGCGCGACCGCGCCGCGCTAAACGCCTCATTCGCGCTGCAGGACCTCCAGATGCGCGTAAACGCGTCTTTACATTGACTTGACATGAAAATCACTTGCGCCAGACGCTCTATTCACGTTTGGTGTGAACGCTACTCACTCACTCACACAAGGTCATGTTGTGATTTGTTTTATGTAAAGCGGACAATGGTTCTACTTTTTATGGGTTCGACACTTTACTGAATGCCAATGTATTTATTACTGACTGACTTGCCTTTTTTTTAAGACAAACTTTTTTTTTATGGAAAAAAAGTGATTTTAATAGTGAAATTACGTAGGCTGGAATGCATGTCACGGACCACATGCAATGCCGCCGCGGACCACCGGTCGAAAACCCCTGTTTTAAAGGAACCGTATGTAAGATTGTGGCCAAAACTGGTACTGCAATCACTTTCAAATGACTGTAGAGCGGTGTATTTTTAATGTAATTAATTACATGATGTGCCAGTTAATTAATTAATCGCACATCAAATTTGCCCCAAAAGATAATTTAAAGTCATTATTGTGTTAAATGAGAAAAGCATCAAATAGACATTACAAAAAGTAGATTTAGAAAGAAATATTTTGATTCAACGTAGAATTTTCTACACAAACTTTAAGTTCAATGACCATGTTTTTTATTTTATTTATTTTTTATAAGCTGCATCTGAATTGGTATTTACATATATTTACAGATCGCTTATTGCAGATTAGAGCTGGCATGAATGCATTTACACTGCAGTTACGACTGCATAAATAATGCCATGAGATTAATGGGTTTTAAATGGGAATTAAAGGGATAGTTCACACAAAAATGAAAATTCTGATATAATTTCATCACCCTCATGTCTTTTCAAATATGTATGACTTTCTTCTGTGGAACACAAAAGAAACAGACAATATTGTTTCTAAAATATTACACAATATTAACTTCTTCAATAAAAATCAATATCACATGTTTCGTCACCAATCAACTGTAGGGCGGGGCTATGCTAATCATTTAACACATTATTTTTTCTCCATAACCAATTAATTAAATTAACACTTTAAATCAACATCCCTAATATATAGAATTTCAACTTTCAAAAAAAGTGTACCTTTAAAGAGACAGTACGACGTCTGGTTAACTGTGTTTGAAGTACCAATCATTTGCATAAACCACTTTGCATAAAATTAACTTCAACAGATTGTGTTCTGAAAATATCAAAAGTGACCCGTCTCATATAGTCATCGTTCAGTTCCCAGTGTTTATATAACCGTACAGTGACAGCGATTGATCTCTAGCAGTGTTGCTTACAGTCACATATGCTGTTTTTCTCTTGTCTGAAAGTGTCCAATTAAAGTCTTATGGCCAGTTTCAGAAACATGTTGAGCTTTAGGGGTTAAAAACTCCTTTATATTAGTGCAGCTCTGTAAAATACAGTAACAGCTTCTTCAATCCAGAGATCGGCTATGATTCAGAACAGTGTTGCTTTAGTGTCATTCAGACATACTATTATAGTTCATATTAATATTCTGAGTTTGCTTTTATTTTACCGGTACATTTTCTTTTTTCATTTTAAGTTTTAGTCATTTTGTTGTGCTTTTGTCATTTTTATTAGTTTTTTCATGTCCATTTTTTTTAAATCAATTTTCTATTTTAGTTTGAGTTATTTTAGGACATCAAGTTAAACTAAATGAAAATGAGAAATGTTATCTTGGTAACTATCTGTATAAAACAATAGAAAATGTAATTATAAGTTTTTATTCATTTTATTTCAGATACAGTTTATTTTATTTCAAGTAACGGAAGTTGTTTATGGTATTTACATTTTTTTGTAATTTTGTAGTGTTATTGTCATTTTATTCGTTTTTTAAATTTATTTTGAACGTCTGACAAAAATGTATTATTATTAAAACTATTATTAATTAGTTTTTTGTTTTTAAACATGTCTAACAAAAAACTAAAACTTATTATTAATATTATTATTATTAATTTTTGTTTTTATTAAACATGTTTAAAAACAATAACTAATTAATAATAATATCAATAATAAATGAAAAATATATTAAATAATAATTACTTCTTTAATTCAATTGAATAATTATAATAATTAGTATTATTACTATTTATTTTTATTCCATTATTAATTAGTTGTTTGTTTTTTAATGTTTTTAAACACACACACACACACACACACACACACACACAAAACAAAACATTTATGATATCACTGTATGTCTTTGCATTAGGGACAGTTCACCTAAAAATGAAAACTCATGGAACGACATGAGATCGGAATAATTTTAAGATTCGTCATTAAGGTGTTCACTCAAACCTGCTGATTAGAAGGGGGTGCACATACTTTCAGCCATGCATGTGATCTATTATTAAACGTTACAGTATAGATGCCTCTTTGAATGCAGTTAAATGATGAATCTGATGAATCCTGCGGTGAACAGACAGAGAAACAGATTCGCCACACTGGGCAGAGAAGAAGAAGTGCAGGGATTAAAGGCCTTGAGCCGTGGACGTATAAGCCTCCTCCTCTCCAAGCGGTCCTCGCCGAATCAAAGACACATTTGATCGCTCCCACAAGCATCTCTAAGGTTGAACGCCGCCCGGGCCTCAGAAATTAAAGTGGCAGAGAAAGTGACTGTAAAGTAGTGAAATGGCACACATCAAACGAGCGCAGTGTTTTAACAAAGTCCCGCAGGGCCCGACTTCACACAACCAGTTAAAACCGTTTCCAGTCCTGCCGTATTAGGGTTTATGGACAGCGGGTTTCGATTTATACGTCCCCTCTGTGTCAGTCAGACACGCTTCTGAAACATCTCTGAAACGCTGGACTATATTCATAACAGCGATAAGACTGGGTGAATTTTTGAGGCGTATCACAGGGAGAAAGAGCCGTACAATCTCATCTTATCTCCAGGCACAGGAGGTCCCACACGACCATCTCTCACAGCCAGGTTTGTGTACAGTATCCCCCATAGACCCAGTCCCATTCGCATTAGTGAGCAAATGAACCGTGCGCTTCTCAAATTTGCATCAGATTCAGAGTATCATTTAGCAGATCTCTGGATTCTGTGGCCTCGGGCACATAGAAGTGTGTTCAGAATTACAATTTTGACGTTTTTTTTTCTTGTGAAAATGTCTCTTTGATGATGCTGTCCTGGAAAGATGTTAAATTGCTAAACCTAGACAGCATCTTATTTTTTTGTCATAGGCAATTGTTAGGCAGTGCATCCATAGCCAATTCCAGAATGCATCGCAAATTAAGTTGAAGTACTAAAATTACTTTAGTTAAAACTTTTTTGGGTTAAAAATTATCCAAAATAAATGTTTGAGCAAGTACATAACCAGCCAGTGTACAACACTCTCTGCTTGCCGTAGCTCGGTTCAACACGGTAAGAATGTAATAATGTTTTTAACTCCAGTGGGACTGGTGGATTTCCGGATTTCATTTCTTATCATTTTAAATAATCAGCTAATATTCATTAAAATTCATTAAGAATATAGACAAACCTTATATTACTGTAAATGTCTAGACTGGCATTATATGGGTAAAAAAAAATATATATATTTTTTTTTTCAACACGTAATGTTTTAAACACTATTATTGATTAGTTTTTTTTACTCTACATTTGCGCAGTAAAATTAACTTGAAAAAATATCTACATTTATTATTTTCATTGATAGGATAACATGGAGAATGTGGCATGCTTTAGTGGAGGATTTCTGTCTACTGGTGGAAAACAAACACTTTTAACATGAAAATGACCTGAACTTACTACTATGACCAGTAGATGGCAGCAGAGGACCACTTATTAGCTCATTTGTCTTTTCCACTCCCTTTTATGTTTTTTTACGCGTGTTTTGCTTTTGGAGTTATTATTATCAAATTAATATTATGATACAATTGGGTGGAAATTTCGGCGGGCTAAAGCCCTTCTAAAATGGACCTAGTGATGCCTATGGACTTCAAATCTTAAGTCATTTTGCTTCTCAAGTAAACGTATCTTGATAAAATATTTTTTAGATATTTGTAATGGACAACAAGACAAAAATACTAAGTAAGAAAATAATTTTTGAAAGAAATGCTTATCATAAATTCTCTTATGTGATTCAGTACCGAAAATATAAATGAAAAGAATTCAGTCTAAATAAAACGAGCTATTATAGCCCATATTTGTGTCATTATCTTAGCATCGAGTCTCTGTTCATGTTGGCAGTAACCGACTCTCTCTTTATATTGTTCTTCTTGCAGATCATAACCATGAGAGATTACGTTCCAAAAATCATTGGACGGGCCGCTTTCGATGAGTATATCGGACCGTACGAGGGTTATAACGACTCAGTGAATCCTTCAGTGTCAAACGTGTTCGCCACGGCTGCGTTCCGCTTCGGTCATGTGACCATCTCACCTGTGCTCGCGAGACTCAACCAGAGCTTCCAGGAGCACGAGCGCTTCCCTTCTCTGAGTCTTCATCAGACCTTCTTCAGCCCGTGGAGACTCGTACAACAAGGTTCCTGATCCTTTCTTTCTGATCCAGCCAGACCTTTGATCATCACTGGAGAGTCTGAACCACTTTACACTTTATTCTGATCAAGAGCGTGCGTGTGTGTCTGTGTGTGTGTGTGTGTGTGTGTGTGTGTGTGTGTGTGTGTGTGTGTGTGTGTGTGTGTGTGTGTGTGTGTGAGAGAGACTGAGAGAGAGAGTGTGTGTGTGTGGGGGTGTGTGTGAGAGAGAGAGAGAGAGAGAGAGAGAGAGAGAGAGTGTGTGTGTGTGTGTGTGTGTGTGTGTGTGTGTGTGTGTGTGTGTGTGTGTGTGTGTGTGTGTGTGTGTGTGTGTGTGTGAGAGAGAGAGAGAGAGAGAGAGACTGAGAGTGTGTGTGTGTGAGAGAGAGAGAGAGAGAGAGAGTGTGTGTGAGAGAGAGAGAGAGAGAGAGAGAGAGAGAGAGTGTGAGTGTGTGTGTGTGTGTGTGTGTGTGTGAGAGAGAGTGAGTATGTGTATGAGTGTGTGTGTGTGTGTGTGTGAGAGAGAGAGAGAGAGAGAGAGAGAGAGAGAGTGTGTGTGTGTGTGTGTGTGTGTGTGTGTGTGTGTGTGTGTGTGTGTGTGTGTGTGTGTGTGTGTGTGTGTGTGTGTGTGTGTGTGTGTGTGTGAGTGAGAGAGAGACTGAGAGAGAGTGTGTGTGTGTGCTGATGATAGAGACTCTGCTGGAGAAACAAGTTTAAGAAAGAAGTAAAAGAGTTTCAGGAAAGGCTGACTTCATTATAGAGTTGATTCATGCGAACATGTCCAGACAAGGGACAGAAATATTGAATATGTCAATATTAAATTATTACTGCTGCAACTGGCAGACTCATTAATGAAGCACTGAATAATTTCTCTCATTCGGTTTCTAACTGAATGATTTATAGTTTTAAGTTAAACTCAGTTGCACATCAAGAGGACATTTTACATACATTCTGATTTATAGAAGACAACCTGACAACAACAAAAGCAAATCCAAACATGAGGAGAAAACATAACCAAAACTGGGAACAATAGGAATAGAAAATACATTTCAACATAAGAGTTCAACACAAAACAGAACAGAAACGTTGCTCAGCATTGTACATCAATTATATTTGGTGTTCAAATTGGTATTTTTTATTTCTGATTCTTATTAAGGCGAGACACTACAGGTGAATAGGGTACATTTTTTAAATAATAGATATCACCATGAAACTTCCTCAGTTGATTACTTACACAAGTATATATATATATATATATATATATATATATATATATATATATAAAATGTATTACAAGTTTTTGAAATTTGTTTAATTATGCAAATTAGGCATTATCTCATTAAATATGCATGATTTTGCATATATATTCAGTAGATAGATCTGAACATATGATAAAGCCAGGTGCAGAATTCTTTTTCCATTTTGTTTACACACAAGATGAAAAAAACAAAAAACAATTTAGAGAGATTTTAGGATATATGCTTTCATTACCTAGGAAATAAAAATATACTGTCCATAGCCTTAAAAAAATCAATTTTCGCCATTTTTTATTTTATTAAAATGTCACATAAATCAGGCCAGGAATGATTTATTAACAAATCCCTCTGAAAATATCTTCAGAATACTGCTAAGTGTATAACTGGAACGTTTGGTGTACACAGGTGCTGCATAGGCTGAGATGTTTGTACTGGAGAATGACAAAAAAAACTCATTTTGAGAAAACGGTGTCGTTGATTTTTCCCTATCTAGCTCCTACTCTTAGTCTACCGGGGTCGTCTCCAATCGACGATCCCTAACGTCTCCAATCGACGTTTAATATATAGTCTACCTAACTAGCTTTCTTGCTGCGCAGGAATAATCGACAAACAGACTTCAGCAAATGTCCTCTAAATGCTTTAATCACGGCCGGAGGATCTTCTCAGAGAATCTCCCCCATAAGAAGCAAGGCCGGAGGATCTCAGACAAATTCCATTGAGAATCCCACCAGCTAACACGAATACAACAGTTTTTATAGAATATAAGGAGATATGACAAAAATGTCATGCTGCATTACATAATTTCCCCACAATTTGATTGGTTTTCATAGACAAACCCGTCTGTTACTAGGTAAAGCAAACTTTGTTTTAAAGGAACACTCCACCGTTTTTTGAAATAGGGCTTATTCACCTTCTTTCCCACATTTAGATAGGTGGGCAAATGCATTTTTGTCTCAGTGCATGCATTGTTTTAGTTTGACAGGGTCGGCGTGAGCTTAGCTTAGCATAATGAATGGAATCCTTTGTTGCCGGCTAGCATGTCCTGAATAAAAGTGATATAAAAAAAATAAAAAAAACTAATTACTTCTTGTGGCCTGCGTATTCACAACAAGTACAAATAGCGATGCAGATTAACACTAGGCGATTTCCTAGGCAGATATTGACTTATATATTAAGGACTATATTAGGGGGAAGCACAGGCGAAGCACTGCTACTTGGGCGTGATATCTCTGCGCCCAAGTAGCAGTGCTTCGCCTGTGCTTCCCCCTAATATAGTCCCAAGTCAAAATCTGCATAGGAAATCGCCTAGTGTTAATCTGCATCGCTATTTGTACTTGTTGTGAATGCGCAGGCCACAAGAAGTAATTAGGTGTTTTTTTTTATTGTTTTTTTTATCACTTTTACTCAGGACATGCTAGCTGGCAACAAAGGATTCCATTCATTATGCTAAGCTAAGCTAGCGTCAACCCTGTCAAACTAAAACAATGCATGCACTGAGACAAAAATGCATTTGCCCACCTATCTAAATGTAGGAAAGAAGGTGAATAAGCCCTATTTTAAAAAACGGTGGAGTGTTCCTTTAATGATTACTTCATTGTTAATCACAAGGTTCAAATTTAGTCATCTGTCTAGTTTCATTTCCCATATTTGTTATTTTTACACTCACACAACCAAAGTCAAAGGGGTATGGCAACACAACATACAACATTCAACAACACGGGACAGAACGTTTTAGTACATTGTGTTTCAAAGAGTTATCATGTTAGGCCTAAAAAGAGAAATAAGGTTAGATGTTAGAAACATGGTTAGTTTAATATACAGTTTACTATTTTATCTATTAAAAGTCCACCACAACGGCATTTAAAGAGTTAAATAGCTCTAAATGAGATTTCGTCATAAGCTTTAAACCCCCCTTTGGACATTCACGATTGGTTACTGATAGAAAGGAAATGCTCATATTTGGGTCACATAGCGTTGTGCAGGAGCCTTAGAGCTTTACAACGACACCGGTCATGACTGACTTCAGTAGACAGACGGAGCTCGGCGTGTCGTGTTTGAATGCTAACTTCTTGATAAATTCGGGAGAAACTCACTGCCGCAAGTAAACAAAATGTAATAAAATAAACATCTTAATTTATGGTTTCAACGTTTTCTTTATAGCAGCTTGAAAGAACACATATTGAAGGAGTAAACTAGCCCAAAATCTCAAAACTGACCACTGCATGAAAAATCTATGTTTTTGCCTGCCGTGTCTCAGCTCCCCAGCACTGTGATCCACACATTTGCAGATCTGTGTGTGTGTGTGTGTTGGTAAGTGTTTGATGGGATGTGTTGTTCTCTGAAGGTGGTCTGGATCCGGTTCTGCGAGGTCTTCTGGGACGTCCCGCTGTCCTGCAGAACCAGGAACATCTCATGACAGAAGAACTGACGGAGAGACTCGTGGTCCTCAACATCCCGGAGACTGTGGATCTGGCGGCTCTGAACCTGCAGCGAGGACGAGATCACGGCTTACCAGGTGACACATCAGAACGCTTATTATTACTGACACTTAAAGGGTTAGTTCACCCAAAAATGAAAATTCTGTCAGCAATTACTCTCCCTTGTGTCGTTCCAACCCCGTAAGACTTTCATTCATCTTCAGAACACAAATTAAGATATTTTTGATGAATATATTGAGTTTAATTCTTTACAGTAGTTGTCAATTATTTGTTATAAACACATCAGTAACAAACACTTTATTCTGATGCTCCACTTTAGACATTCTAACTTCAAGTAACTTTGCAACTCCATGTCAACTATTGCAGTGATTAGAGTATTAGTAGACTTATATAGATTAGGATATAATTATTAGTATATAGTATATATTTATATATATATTAGTAGACTGTCTGCTTCATATCTGCTAACACTTATTTTAGGGCTGTTCGATTCCAGGTTTTTTGGAGTCGATTCCTTCCTCGAGTCCATTTACTTTACATCAAAATAGGCTCAGGAAATAATACAAGATTGCAGTTGTTATTACACACTTCATTTTACAACTCGCTTTTAGCATGATGGTCCAATTTAGTCCAATTTAGAAATGACATTACCTTGACTTGATGACTGGCTATCAACATCAACATCGTGACCTAGCTGTTGCGTTACATCATTTTACAGAGGGATAAATCACGAGAAACAGCTCGAATATTATGTCAGAATTAACCCCAGCATATATCATGGTATCGCAACATTGTTAATTGTGTTAGCATCTGCCCAGTGCCGAGTTTTGCCACTGCAAGAACCACTCATATTTTCTTCAGGAAATGTACATTCTAGTTTTATTTAATATTTTGTATTTTTAGGGCATTTTATGGTACCAGATTATATTTATGCAGTAGTTATCCATTTATTTACTTTTTGAGCATAGACCTGAAAATGAAATTTCCAACATAAACTGTCGTAAATCTTGAATGCTTTATTTAGAGCAACAGACTGAAGTTTGATCGCTTTTCAAAGACGACAATTGGTGGATTATTGCTGAAGTGAAAAAACATATATTTTTTTTACAGAATTTGATGTTTATTGTAATGAAAAATTCACTAAAATACTACTATACCATTTTTCATATATCATCTTTCAGTAAGATATTGTTTGGCTGCAGTACCAAAAGTTTTCACTAGAGGAAATTCGGGTTGGGAATTCGTCTCCCATTCATTTCCAATGCGCTCATTTTTGACCGTGAGGAGCACAAGCATGACTCATTTTTTTCAGGACCATATTAACCTTTTCAAATCATCCATGATTTGTGTGTGTGTGTGTGTGTGTTCACATAGCAAGTGCCAAAACCCAAGTTTCGTACCATTCCGATGAAGTAAAAAAAAAAAAAAAAACATAAAACATGTTGGTCAAGAATTACCGAAGAGAGAAAGATTGTATATTGATATACTAGTCTACTGATACTCTGATGAGAGTTAGCTGACATGTAGTTGTATAATGTCAAAAGTGGACCATGGTAATCTGTAAACCCGTCTTTCTCCTGCAGGCTACAATGAGTGGAGGGTTTTCTGTGGGTTAGACAGAGTTGAAACCCGATCAGATCTGGCAGAGGTGGTCGGGAGTGATGTTTTGGCAGAGAAAGTAATGCATGTGTATGGACATCCGGACAGCATGGATGTGTGGCTGGGAGGAGTTCTGGAACGGCCGGTGTCTGGAGCCAGGACTGGAGAACTCTTCACATGTTTGATCGGGAAACAGATGAAGATGCTGAGGGAAGGAGACAGGTGAGGTCTGAGACACTGCTCAACTACTGTTAACCTGAGTCAGATTTACTTCCATAGCGCTTTATACAGTACAGATTGTTTCAAAGCAGCTTCACTGTAATAAACAGGAAAATAACATTCAATGATGAAAGCGTCAATAAAAGGGAACGATCTTTGGCTAAAGTTCTCCAGCAAACGTTCTTCCAGTAACATTAATAGAACGTTCGTTTAAAGTTATCTGGTCTTTAATAATGTCCTCAAAACATTATTGATATTTCTGAAATATGTTTGTTGCACATTCATCGCATGCTTTTTTAAATGTAACTACTTGTTTCGGAATGTTCAGAGAACATTAAAAAGTAACGTTCCTATAATGTTTGAAGAATGATAAAATGGAATCCTTAACATTCGCATAACCAAAAAAATAATACGTTTTTAAGAAGTTTAAAAAAAATTAACAACAAAGAAATAACGTTTTCAAAACGTAATAAGAACGTAAGCGAAACGATATGTTCTTAGAACATAATTTGGTTAGTTTTGATTAAATGGAATGCGGAAAATGGAATTTTGATCAAATGGAATGTATCCTTAACTGGATGTTTTTAATGTTCAGAGTGCAACAAAGATATAATGTTTTCAAGACTTAATGAGAACGTTAGCGAAATATTCTTAGAACATATTTTTGTTAGCGGGGAAGCAGCTGTAAAAAGAGTTCAACAGTGCCCGTCCACGTTTTCAGCAGAGCTGGCTCCGGAACTATTTTTTCCGTTCTTTTTTCCCATAGGGATTTAAAAAAAAGTCTTCATTAAAGCATTATAAGCCATGAACCAAACCAACCAGCTTCAAGGAGAATCACAACACTATAAACTTTGATTTGAAGCAAAAAAGTAATTGAAAATCAGACAAAAATACAAAAGTACAAGACTGTGTTTAGTGAGGGAAAGGACTATGATCCCATGAAGCAAATTAAAAACGATGTAGAAATATAAAACTACTCATTTTGAAATGTTATAAAAACAATATATTTTAAGATTATTGCAAAATATGCATATATATTGAAATATTTAAGTATTTTGAGACTGTAGCGGGATCGACTTGATTACATTCACAGTGCTTCATGGGAGTGGGCGGAGCTAAATAAATCTTTTGGCACTTTCTGATTGGTCAATTTTCTGTACTTTAGTCATTTATTTTTTCACTGTTTAGCACGATTATTTAAAAAAAATAAGTTAAAATAATGCGGGCTGATGGCTTCAAATACCATTGATTAACAACATCGGAGCTCACATTAGGTCTGTTTTTAAAAATGAATAAGTTATCGTTCAAAACTATTTCCCTATGGAGAAAATGAGTTTTCACATCCAGAACCCGGCTGTTGAACTCTTATGGTGTCATTATTCAGCTCAGTTCTGTTCAGTGTTGATTCAGTTCTGTTCAATAACTGTTAAAGTTGATCAGTTCTGAAATGAGTTCAGTTCAGCTATAAGCAGCTGAAGACAATAGTGCCATTATTCAATAAATAGTCATGCAGTTCTGCTTTGACTAGGACAAATTACAGAGGTTAGATGTTTAAAACAAGATTTGCTTTTCTCAATGTAATTCAGAACCCTTATTCTACTTGGGAGAAGCACAAGAGATGTTATTTGTCAAATGATTCCTTTAACTTGTCTGAATTCATGTCAAAATGCTAAGAATAACACGTTGCACAATCAAAATGTTGATGTTTTTGGTGTGATTCAGATTCTGGTGGGAACATCCCGGTGTGTTTTCCCCAAAACAAAGACAGGAACTCCAAAGGCACTCTCTGTCTCGTGTCATCTGTGACAACAGCGGAGTGACGGAGGTTCCTCTTGATCCGTTCAGAGTCGAAACTTACCCGGAGGACTTTCTCTCCTGCGGGAACATCCCGTCATTGGATCTGGAGGAATGGAAAGAACAACCGGATGACGGTTCGTATATGACGGATTTTCATTTACGGACACAAATCCTGCTTTTCCAGCTTTTTTTTAGATTGAGATATTAGGTTAAACTTGAAATATACTCTACTGTTTATTTTATATATTATTATATATTTTATATATATACAGTAGAGGCCAAAAGTTTGGACACATTACTATTTTTAATGTTTTTGAAAGAAGTTTCTTCTGCTCATCAAGCCTGCATTTATTTGATCAAAAATACAGATTTTTTTTTTTTAATATTGTGATATATTATTACAATTTAAATTAATTGGTTTTCAATTTATTATACTTTAAATTATCATTTATTTCTGTGATGCAAAGCTGAATTTTCAGGATCATTACTCCAGTCTATCACATGATCCTTTAGAAATCATTCTAATATTCTGATGTATTATGAGTGTTGGACACAGTTCTGCTGCCTAATATATTTGATGAATAACAGGTTAAAAAGAACTGCATTTATTCAAATTAAAAAAATATTTTCTAATAATATAAATCTTCTTTACTATCACTTTTGATCAATTTAACACATTCTTACTGAATAAAAGTATTGACTTATTTCAAAAAAAAGAAAGAAAAAAAATTACTGACCCCAAATTACTGACCAGTAGTGTATATTGCTGTTACAAAATATTTCTATTTTTAAAACATTTGCTTTTTTTATTTTTTTATTTTATTTTTTTATTCATCAAAATATCCTAAAAAAGTATCACAGGTTATGAAAAAATATTAAGCAGCAGAACTGTTTCCAACTTTGATAATGAATCATCATATTAGAATGATTTCTAAAGGATCTTGTGATAGACTGGAGTAATGATCCTGAAAATTCAGCTTTGATCACAGAAATAAATGATAATTTAAAGTATAATAATTATTTTAAATTGTAATAATATATCACAATATTAAAAAAAATCTTAATTTTCACATGATCCTTCAGAAATCAAAATATGATGATTTGATGCTCAATAAATATTTCTGATTATTATCAAAATGAAAACCGCTTCTTCATATTTTTGTGGAAACCATGATAAAAAAAAAAAACTGGATTCTTTGATGAATAGAAAGAACAGCATTTAGTAGAAATATTATATTTTGTAACTTTATCAAATGTCTTTGCTGCCACTTTAGATCATTTTAAAGCTTCTTGACCCCAAACTTTTGAATGGTAGTGAATTTGCAAAGAAAAAATGTATATTTCATGTCATGTAACTGGCAGTTTTTCAGCATCTTTTCCTTCACTAGTTCATTTTAAATAGTCCTGAGGTGTAACAAATTATTCCATGTGGCCTCTCATTTAATTTAACTCATAAACGCTGCATGCATAATAACCATATAATAATTATAAATAGCATGTCACACCGCAGGACAGTGCTTGAAGTTTCACACAGCCTCCTGTATGTGTCCATGTGTGTTTACCTCCCAAACGCAGATAAATATTGCTGTGGAACTTCATGAATAGCAAAGAGGCTCTGATTTGAGGAATTACACAGTCTCGATGAGGAATGAAAGACATGCAGATTCACTCAGTTAAATGGCTCGTGTTGAAACTCAAACTCGTTCAGTCCCAGGTGAGACGCTGAGCTGATTTTATCCCGAGTGCGCTAAACTGTGTGAACCCTTGCAGTATTTGTCATGTTCTGACAATGGACCATTTTTCATTTTTACTTACAGTAGACTACAGTTAAAAAGTTTGGGGTCAGTGAGATTTTTTATTAAATAAATAAATAAATAAATACTTTTATTCAGCAAGGATGCATTAATCAAAAGTGACAGTAAAGACATTCATAATGTTACAAAAGATTCTATTTCAAATAAATGCCATTCAGAACTTTCTGTTCATCAAAGAATCCTGAAAACAAAAAGCATTGTCAAAATGTAAAAAGTATGAATCAGAACAACGTTTTTTTTTCAAAATTGATGATAATCAGAAATGTTTTTATTAGATTATTAGAATATTAGAATGATTTCTGAATGATCATGTGACGCTGAAGACTGGAGTAATGATGCTGAAAATTCAGCTTAAGAATAAATTACAGTTTAACATAAAGGGCCCTATCTTGCACCCAGCGCAATTGACTTTGTACACCGACGCATGTATCATTCCTATTTTGCACCGACGCACAGCGGACTTTTCCCTCCACAGACGCACGTCGGTAAATTAGGGAATGAACTTGCGCTCCCGGGGGCGGTTTAGCGAAAAGAGGAGGCGTGTTCCCTGGTGCTTTTTTGCAGTTTCAGAAAACAATTCCGCCACAGACCAGGAGAAACCTAGTCTAAAGTCAGTGGCGCGTTCAGATGCTATTTTAAGGGCGCATGCTCGGCCATAATGTAGCGTGTGCACAACACACACACACTTTGCTTCTCTCATCTACACACAGACGCAGCAGTTTCCATTTTTGCAAACCATACATAATTACAAGGGAAAATATTCCACACGAGGGAAATCATTGTGGTGGCCATGAAGATGTGAAAAAATAGGCATAAATCTAGCTTACACATTTACCCAAATTATCATACGCCTGTTTAACTGAAGCTAATTTGGGTGTGTTTCTCCATCCCAATGTCACTTCTCTGTGTTTTACGGCCGTGACGAGAACGTCGGTCTCCTCGGCTGTGAACCGCTCCTGGCGTGCGTCTGGCAAATCTTCCGTTATAATAGCAATCCGCCAAGGAACAAGCGCGCCTGCTCTTAAAGGGAATGTGAGATGACGCTCTGATTGGTTTATTTCACGTTACGCCCAAACCACACCTATGAGTAGGGATGGGTACCGAAACCCGGTATTAAACGGGCCCCGGTGCTGAATTTTGAAAGACCGCTGGATCGTTAAGCTCGGACGTTATCGGTTCTGCTGTCGGTACTGGAGAAATTATGAAAGTACACGTGCTATTTATTATTGCTATTAAGAAATTATTTTTCTTGCGAATTTAATCTCGCCAGCTACTTCTATATATAATAATATTGAACCATTTGTCTGTGATGCATTTTTGCTAAAGAGAGAGTGTGTGTGTGAGAGAGAGAGAGAGCGATCTTTCACGCAAAGCCACGGCGCGCGCAACACAACAGCCCTGCTTAATGAGTGACGATGAGGACAGAACATTCAAAAGGTTACACTTTAGATCTTTGATATTAAACTAATTTTATTTTAGATTTTGGCTTCCAATGATTATAAAAAAGAAGATATTTGAGGTGTAACCATTAAAAACTAAAGCCACATTCTCTCCAGCGCAACTTCCTTCCCTTCACAGAGCGATGCGCTGTCATTTCTCCCTAAAACCCAAAAGTAACGTCAGAATCTGCACGATCGGTGATTGTTGTAAAATGTAGTCTATACTGTTGCTAAACTGCGGGACGCGTTTGATAATAAAAGGCTATTAAAAGTACCAAAATTGACGCAAAAGACGCTGTTCCAAAATGCGGCGCACGCTCCGAAACACACCGCAACGAGACAAGCAACGTATATTTTGGGCTTCGTGTGCGCATCTAAATGATCAAATACACAAATATGTCAAAATGGCCGTCTTGGAGATTCACTTAAACAGTTTATTCACTTAAATACAGTTTATGTCTTAAATCGGCGTAAATAGTTGGGAGAAAATATGAGGCTTAATAATGATTAGATCTGCATTTGGTCTTAAAGAGGCAGCAGTCTAATAATCCTGCTGACGATTGCTCCGTTAATGTGAATCAAACAACAAAAGGCAAAGAGAAAATCAGTCACAGCTCTTGAATGATATAAGCTTTAATCTATCTATGATAAACTGTGCAGTGTTATTTTACATCTGACTTTATTAGATGTCTTTTTAACCCATATTACTCCTGAACAGTAATGTCAGTGGACATTACTGAAATTAAAGCACTGGGTATATAATTTGTATATTTGTTTTATTGTATACTTTTTTGTTTGTACTTTGTTTTTGGCGTCCTGTCTGTCTATATAAAACACAAAAGCCAGCACCCTTCTGCAAAACATACATGTTTTATTTGTTTTGTTAAAGCATTGCTTTTTCTTTTGCTATAGATATTTATTTTACATTTCAAAATATAAAGCAATATTAATTATGTCCTAAATAATTTTTTCCCCTTTTTTTAATATAACAAAAAGAACCGATAAGAATACCGTTAAAGTACCGGATCGATAAGGAGTATCGGTAAGAGTAGTAATACCGTTAAAACCTTAACGATACCCATCCCTACCTATGAGTAATGAAGCTACTTCAGACCAACACATTTTAGATTTGCGTCGGCGCAAGAGTCATTAATCCCACCGGTATAATAGCAACAGCGCCAAGATCCGCCCACAAAGTTACTTGCGTTTCGCGTTTGATACTAGCGTTTCAGATCGTTAAAATAGGGCCCAAATTCACATAGAAAACAGCTGTTTTAAATGATAATAATATTTCACAATATGACAGTTTTTACTGTATTTTTGATTAAATAAATGCAGCTTTGGTGAACAGAAGAGACGTCTTTCAAAAACATTAAATAATCTTACAGACCCCAAACTTTTGAAAGGTCGTGTAGATCTACTAATAATATTTTCAGGAAATATTTCAGCGTGACTGATACGGGTTTTTCAGTGACTTGCACTGCCAAAAAAAAAAAAAAAAAAATGTTGTTCTTCCTTTTTGCCTTGTTTTCCAGTACAAATATCTCCACATTCTTACATCAAGATACATTTACTTGAGAAGCAAAACGACTGAAGATATTACGTTTTCTGAATAATGTATGAAAATGTAGTGAAATATCTGTCAATTGGGTCAGAAAAATAATCTTGTTTCCCGTTTGAATTATGTTTATTTTTCTGACCCCACTGACAGATATTTGTTAATAATATGTTTTATTTATATAGCGCCTTTCCAGGGCTCAAGTACGCTTTATAGTGAATAAGCAAAATGTTCTTGTTTTATGCTTAAACTCAAAACTTAATATTGATCGCTCTTTTCAGAAAACAAGACATAATATATTAAGTCATTTTGCTTCTCAAGCAAATGTATATTGATTTAATAGAAACAGAGGGAGAACATTATTTGCAGTGCATCTAGAGAGAATAAAATGCTGATATATATATATATATATATATATATGCATAAAACAATGCCTTGAGGGCACAGGACTCTTTTTACTCCAGAAACCGCTTATAAACCACCTGAACATCTCAGTAACTCATTTCTGTTCTGGCAACCAGCAGCAATTAGCCGAATGTTTGTTCCTGTTCAGTAATTCTGGTTTGTTCACACACACATCACTGGGCCACAGGTTGTTGGACTGCAGCCGCTCATGCATTGTATTAACAATCATTTTCAATGTGTTTGCCGCTCCTCAGAGTCTGTAACTCAGCGCTGGAATCCGGCCAAATGACAAATATTGATCCATTATGAGCCTGCGATGCTGCCAAAACAATTAACGCATGCAGTCGCACCTGTTACGTGCAATAGAAATTAATCTTTCTAATGAATACTAGGCAAATCCCACGGTAGAGTCCGAGAGAAGCCGCTCACGTCATGCCAGATGTAGAAAACCAGGCAGGTTTGCATTAGCTCGGCCTCCTGACATCACGGTCCCGACCCGTTCTGAACACATCTACAGTGTTTATTCAGTCCCGAAGCTCAAGCTGCCAATCAAATAGACTGCTGTCGGCTCAGATAATGTCCTCTGGAGAAGATTGAGTGTGTAAATGGATGTCACAGTGACGTCTGGTCCTCAGGGCATCAATGCACACGACGCCAACGTGACAAAAACTGCTTTCAACAATAGGACCAAAAAGATTCAATACAAGGAGAAATGTCTTAAAAATGAAAATTCTGTCATTAAAGGGGTGGTTGATTATGATTTAACTTTTCTAACTTTAGTTAGTGTGTAATGTTGCTGTTTGAGCAGAAACAACATCTGCAAAGTTACAACGCTCAAAGTTCAAAGCAAAGGGAGATATTTGCTTTTAAAGAAATAGTTTTTTAAGGACTACAACAAACGGCTGGTAGAGACTACACCACATTCCTCCCGGGTTAGTGACATCACCAACCCTAGAATTTACATAAACCCCGCCCCCGGGAACGAGACTTATAGATTATCATGACAGAATATGCTAATCAATGACTAGAAGATAACTACACATAAGCTACATAAATTCATCAACTAACCATTCAGAAATGTCCTGTTGCTTCTACATGTTGTCACTTCTTCTTGAGTCTCTCCATCATTGTCTGACTCCGGTTTGAACATAAAAGGCTAAAAGTTTTTGACATTTTCAGTGCATGTGTGTGTGAGGTAAAAGGACACAAGCTCTTGAAGCTCCGCCCCCTGTGCCGGGAGCAGCAGCTCATTTGCATTTAAAGGGACAGACACAAAAGCGATGCGTTTTTGCTCACCCTCAAAAAGTGACAACTTTAACATGCTATATAACAATATCTGTGGGATATTTTGAGCTAAAACTTCACACACACACTCTGGGGACATCAGAGACTTATTTTGCATATTGTGAAAACGGCATTATACCACCCCTTTAAGAGATGAAGTATTGTTTTCTGAAAAATGTACCAAAATGAAGCGAGTTTTTGATTAAAACAAGAAAAGAATATCCGCCAATAGGAATCCGCCAGAAAGGGCATTATACCACCCCTTTAATTACTCTCCCTCATGTTGTTCCAAACCCGATAGACTTTCGTTCATCTTAGAACACAAATGAAAATCTTTTTGATGAAATCTGAGAGATTTCTGTCCCTCCATTGACACTTCAAAAAGTTTATAAAGTGATCATAAAACGAATCCACATGAATTGAACGATCACTTTATATGATGAACAGATTGTATTCAGGCTTAAAAACATGCTTCCTTTGTATTTTGATGTAAAAGAAGCTGAAATGCAGTATCAGTTCAGAGCTGAAAGTAAAACGAGTGGTTGGATTGATGCACAAAAGATGCAACATCAAAAATAAATGATTTAATAAATATAACTGGCTCAAGGACACAGATATGAGTTGAATGATGCCTTTGGATCTGAATTTAATTTTTAAACAATCCTGTATATATATATACATACATATATATCCAACTTCACTGTAAAATATTCACACTCTTCAAACGATTAAATGTAAAATGTAGAAAGAAAAATCATTAATTTTGTATGCCACCTAGAATGGGCAACTTTAAATTTTAATATGAATGTCAAGTTTGGTGGTGAAGGTTCAGATATCAGTGCTGAGCTCTGATGATGCACATAAATTTGTGCATCTAGTGTGTATATATCTATGCACCAGTCTGCGTACACGTCAGATCAGATCACTTGGACATGGCTGTGTATAAGAGGTAAAAACAATATAAATACTGTTCGTTTCCTCACACAAACCGCTCGTTTCGTGTCTTAGGCCATCAATGTGTACTTACGATGGGGAATTGTTTAATTTGGACGACGGGGAATTGTTTTAATTTGGACTCTGTGCATGCTCTTTGAGACAGTGACCATAGACCTGCATTATATGACTGACAGACAAGAACGGTTTGACCTAAAAATATCAAAATTGAAACTATTGTGGAAAAAAAGACACCTACATCTTGGATGCCCTTGAGGTAAGCTAAAACATACCAAAAATTAATTTCAAAGTGAAATATCCCTTTAATGTAAAATGCAAGTTTATATATGAAGAGTTCAGATGCAAAAGCCTCTAAGTGCCATTTGAAATTTTCTTCTAGAATGATCATTTTTATCAAGCGCGTATATTTAAATTCAATAATTTCACTTAAATGGCAATGAAAATGACCTATTAATTGTCATTTAAGTGAAATTACTGGACTTAAATATACGAGCTTGATCAAAATTACCATCCTAGAAGAAAATTTCAAATGGCACTTAGAGGCTTTTGCATCTGAATTATTATTTAAATTTTTTTGCAATGTTATTTTTTGAGTTGAGTACAGAAATTTCAACTTTAAAGTTGATACAATAATTTTTCCATAAGTTGAGAATACTCAATGTCCTGAAGCTGGTTGCCTCAAGTTTTGGAGTTTTCTCAAATTCTGAATTTTTACAAAGTATAAAACTGTGATAATATAATATAATGCATGCTATAATCTAATCTAAAATGCATGCGAAGATGTGCAGTATTTCAGTTTGATAGATTGACTTCTTTCTCTGCAGACTAGAGACTGTGACTGTAAGACGAGACGCTGACGGCAACACCAGAGGCTCATTTCCAGCAGCAGAACTGTGACGCACCGCACAATGACCGAGAATAAAGAGAGAGAGCTGCTGAACAACATGCACGTAACTACAGGACTGATGAATTAAGACTCTCTTTATGTTGGAATATAATACACTGAGCGCAGGCACTAATTAGTGACGGATTAATAATCTTTACACAGACCTGCCTCATTCTCCAGCGGCACAAAAGCACTGATCAGCGGATCATTTGAAAGCATTTATGAATATGAGCTCAACTCTGAACCAAAGACCAGTTGTGCTACTCGAAGCTCAATGTAAAATGCATTTACTGCATGTGTGTTGAGTGATGTAAGTTCACTGTCTGGTTTCAAAACTGAAATATAAATGCAATATTTTAATTTCCCAGTTTGTGATTTTATTACTTTTAGGCTGCATTTAATCAATGCATATTTATTGTTAAAAATATACAAATTATTATAATTATTCATTGCAAATCCAATATGCATGTAAGCAAATAAGTAATAATTTGAGCTTTTACGGCCTTTTGCATTAAGAACAAAAGGTGCAACTAAATTAAGTACTGTAGGTACAAGCTAGTAGTTACTAATCCCTGAGCGTGTGCTTCAGATCCCTGTTTAAAACCACACCATATGAATACTAGATGAACCGAAAGCAATGCCGTTTGTTCCAGTGTCCTTTCTTTGCTATTAATTAAATGAGTACAAATCTATTGAAACAGATGTAGGCTACATTTACATTTCAAACCTGCAATGAAGCTCTATGGTGAGGACATACTCCTCCGTTTTGACACAAATAGGCATCACATTTGCATTCAGCCATATCTTGTCCTGGTTTTGTTTTAGATAATGGAATACAAAAGCAATCAGTTCTGGAAATTGAGACGGCCGGAATTAAATAAAATGGAGCCTTTTAGGCAATCCACTGCAATTTCTGATGTGTTGACCAATTACCCCTCTCTCCTGTTCGCCGTAATTCAGAGCAGCGTTTGAGCGTGGAGCTCTTAGAGCGATCTCAGCCTTTCCACAAGCTTAATTACAGCAGATCTGTTATTCAGAATCAATGCGTCTGGACTGTTTGTGTGTGTGGATCACTGTTTACACACACTCAAAAGCACATTTATAAAGCCTGATTATAGAGGAGACTGTGTGCATCACTCCGCTCGTCTCGAATGCTGTGAACTTCAAGAATCTTTCTACTTGATCTAAGCAGTAAAATTTCAGTGTTTATTAATGTAAAGTTCATATGCTTACAGGCACATACTGTAAATGCATAAACACTTCGCAAACATGATTTCTGAAATGTCAGAATGCAGTTCATTATGATGAATATGCTCCTGTACACTTTGAACAGGATATTCAATGCATAAAAAAAAAAAGTTTGGATGGTGAAACGTAACTGGTAGAATTTATGACTAAGAAGTTGAACAGTACATTTTGATTTAATTTTGTTTAACATGAACTGAATCATTCATATCATGACCAAGAATTAATTTAAAGAAGCCATTATATGCCCTTTTACAAAGTCTTGATTTTGGTTTGCCACTTTGCTAGAACAGGTTTTCCTGCTTGAATGTTGATTATTTTCCTCATATTCTCCATTGTTGCAGCTCCTCTCTTCCCAGTCTGTCAGTAACGCTCTGGGTTGTGTTTCCCGTAAAACGTTGTAACTCGCTGCTTCACTACTATAGTACGATGCATCGCTGAAGAAATCAACTAGCTAGTCACGACTGTTTCCCAAAACTGTATTGTAGCAGATTGGTCGTTCAACCACGTTGGTTTATGACGTTGCGCACGTGGTGGAGTAATAACTTCTTTTAATGAATCTGTTTGAGATCGAATTAACGCTAGATGTTTTGCTATTAATTACAGACATGACATCTGAGGACTATTTCTCATTTTTCTCAGTTATTTTGCTTTATTTCCAGATTCAATCATAGGCTCGTTCTTACACACTAGAGCACGTTTGCACACTCTTCAAAAACGTGGCTTTAAATCTCTTGACAAACTCAAAGACGTAAATTACATTTGTATGAATTATAAATTAAAGACACAGGTTGTACTGAATGTCAGCTTGCTTATTTTGCTCAAGATAAGGATTTATTAAGTCCACATGTCATGCAAACTAGAAACTCTGTTTCTAACCACAGGTCGAGATCTGTCGTTCCAAACACACAACTCTGCGATGCTGTTTGCGAATGTTCGTTAGAACGATGGTTTCGGGAAACACAGACTCGTTGAACTATGCTGATAACGACGGAACTTGCGAACATAGTCGGCTAACGATGCTTTTGGGAAATGCATCCTTGTTTAGTTCCTATCTCTATGAAGCCCCTCCTTCTGAAAAGCACACTGTGCTCTGATTGGTCGGCTGGAGCAGTGTGTTGATTGGTTGAGCGCTTCGAGTGTGTTTGGGAAATGTCCCGCCCCTTACCATAACCCAGTTTAACACACTACTAACTAACTCAACCAGGCCACGCCCCTTTATTCTGCGTATGAATTATTTAAATGAGGAATATTGTGACGTGTTCGTTCCCGGAAGAAACTCAAGACTACAATGGAGGCGTTTCAGGAGTTCAGAAACACTGACACTGATATAGAGAAGAACTGGAGCTTGTTCATGATCAAACAGCAACATTACACACTAAAGAAAGAGGAACATGGGAAAAAGCATGATCGTCACTATTGCATTTATTAATTTATAAGACGCCAGTTTTTTCACAGTAAAGTATCTTCAAAAAAGGTGAACATTTTGATTTGCATGTACTGTACTGTAATTTAAGTCTGTTCTGTTCGGAAAAGTCCCAAAAATTATTAAATAGCGTTTTCCTTTAAACGTACAGTATGGAATTTTTCGCCACTAGGGGTCGCTAACCTATTTACAATAACAAAGGCGTAGTTTGATGACGCAACATTTGCTAAGAATTATGGATCTTGTCATCAACGTCAAGCCGACCGATCTAATCTATGGATCTAATAATGTTTATGGATGACTGAATACATCGATGCTTTTATCATGACTGTGATATGAAGCAGTTCGGGATTGCTAAGAGACAGCTATCAGCTATCATATAAGGAATATGGACATTTCATTCTACCGAACTAACGTTACACGCGAGTGCAGAATTACTACTCACAGTCACAGGTCAGTTTATTAGACAAATTAAACTTGTGAGGTAACGCAGCGTTGTTTCACTTGGTCTAACATTACACTATCACACTAAACTGCATTTGAATGTGTTGAAATGTATGTGTTAGTTTGTCTGTATGAGACTAGCAGTAAGCTAGATCAACATTAGAATAACATACAGATCATATTCTAACATTTCATCATGTTGAGCTATATAACATTGATTAGTTTTATGTAAATGTGCTCACCTGTTTAATAAAGTACATGTAGAAGCGGTCGAAGTCTCGGACGTGGAGCTCTCGTTTATATACTGTCTATGGGAGCTCTGTAAGTACACAACTAAAAAATATATATAACATAGATATAGTGATTTTTGCTATTTTTAAAGCAAAAAAGTTACATATTGTGGCTTTAAGAACAAGAAACATGGAGAAAAGGCATGATAGAGCCCATTTAAAAGCGCTAAATGGGGTCAGCCTGTAAACGAATTCTACAATACATGTACCCCAGAAGATCAATGCATGCAAAATGTGAAAACGACCGTCAAGTACAGACATTCTGGGAGATTTTCAAGCATAAGGGAAAGATGCTTGCAGTGGAGTTATATTATAGTGCTATAGCGTTCTGAAAATTCGCCCTCATGTTCCCACATGTTCATAAACAATATCTCGCCTCACACAGTTCAGCTCTGCAGCAGAAGCTCCTCATGATCGCCTCTGACTCATCATCTACACAAACACACGATGAATGACCGCAGCGAGCAGGAGAAATAAAAGAAGACCGGTCCTCACTGCACCTTTTTCTGGCCAAAAACACCCACATCAAGAGAAACAAGAGGCAGCTTCGCTTGTCACATGACCTCAGTTCAGTTAGTCTTTATATAGGGGCAGTCAGATGAATAAAAGATTGATTGCTGCTAAGATCTT
>NC_138741.1:3868177-3903177 GCF_965113295.1 Leuciscus leuciscus
AACACAACCTCAAAACTACACACCAACTTGTACAGTAACGTCAAAATAATATTTTAGTATATTTTAGAGCGATTCACAACACTGTTACAAAAACCTCTTATTGGGATTCAGGAATAATTTGAGCTCAATGTCTATTACAGAATACATCGTAAATGAAAAGGTGCAGATACAGTAAGACAACAATAAGCTTTAGGAAAAATACATTTTCATTACATTACAGTAAAGTGATTGTTTTTACAGTAGAAGAAAGGCACCAGAGAAGAAAAGTTCAAATACCAAAGAATTGAATATGATTTTGGTATGAACATAATAAAGTATACTGTCACAGAACAGTAAAAATAATAATAATAATAATAATAATTCAGCATCTTTGCCAAATTTCATTGCAGTATACAGTACTTTGGCAGTCTATTGGGCTTTTGACAAAAGACTTTCTCTATGCCTTCAGTCATCTCTCAGTTCTGCAAAAATACAGTACATTAAAAAAATGGTCTGCAAATAAATTTGACAATCACAAGTTTGAGGGTGTACAATATGCCATGTACAGTAAACTGTAGCATAGTGCAATTTCCCTCATTTTAGTCTACAGACCCTGTAGATCTTCCAGCTCTCTCTCCAGTGTTCACACATAAACGCACAACAGCGAGTTATAGATTCAGAAGTGTGAGATATAAACTTGCAATCTCGAGAATCACAATTCTGACTTTTTTTGCAATTGCAAGTTTATATCTCGCAATTCTTTTTTCCTCGCAGGAAAAAAGTCAGAATTGTGAGATATAAAGTCGCAATGACCTTTATTTATTCAGTCGCGGAAACAAGTTTACATAAGCCCCTTTCACACAGAGATTCCGGAAAATACACGGATAAAGTGACCCGGGATTTGACCCGGGTTCGTTTGATTTTGGTTCATTCACACTGCCAGTGATTTTCCGGAATCAGAGAGTGCGTTCACACACAACCCGTAAAAATGCCGTAAAGACACGTGACATCGATGTGACTTGTAATCTCAGCAGCGTCTTAAGTTTGCTTATGAGCTGCGATCTCTCTCTCGAGAAACCACGCCTGTGCATTTGTTTCTCTGATTCGATCATAAACTTGCGCATTACGTACCGTTTCACAGCTGGAGAACGAGCCCGGCTTCAGCGTCATCACTACGACACGGCATTATTACGGCTTTTGTTCACACAGCGCGCGTTCCGGGACTGAACACGGCAATGTTACTAGGTCCCGACCCGGCATCGATCCCGGCATAAATCCCGGGTCGAGTTTGCGTACACACAGAAGGCGCTCTGGCAATTTGCCGGCAATTTGCCGGGTTCAAAGCGCTGTGTGAAAGGGGCTATAGATAACCGCTGTTTTAGAGTAACAGGTTAAATTTATGATTTTTTTTTTGAGTTATTGTTGCTAAAGTAAAGATGAAATACTATAATTAGCATAAAATAATACAAATATTTTGCAAACCAAAATATTGGGTAAATTGGCCAACTGTCACCAGACCAAACTATTTAAATAAATATTTTAAGTATTGAATGAAATATTTATATACAGTATATATATATGTACACACTACATTGCCAAAAGTATTAGGATACCCCTCCAAACCATTGAATTCGGGATTACGAATCACTTCCATGCCCAGAGAATGGGTCGCTCTCAGGAGCTCAGTGAATTCAAGTGTGCTACCATGATAGGTTGACACCTGTGCAATAAGTCCATTCGTGAAATTTACTCACTACTAAATATTTCACGGTCAACTGTTAGTGGTATGATAACAAAGAGGAAGCAATTGGGAAAAACATCAACTTATCCATGATAGGGGTGACCCCGAATAGTCGAAGATTCGATGCTTCGATAGGAGGAGCCTGATTCGACAACCGATCTCACGGTCGAATCTTCGCAGAGGTTTTATGAAACGAGGATCATGCCACTTTGGCAATATCTGATTTCACATAGAACTACCGGTTTTCTGTCAATACGTTAATATTCAGCCTATTATGATAATGCTGTATATAAAAATGTGCAAAGAAAGAAGCTTTTTTAATAAATATTTTTTAACGTGCGTGAATAAATCCAAACACCCCGTGACAGATTTAAGTTTCACTTTCAATCCGTGACCGACAGAGGAGCGTCTTGGCGGCAAGGATTTAAATCTTTAACAATGTCTGGGATAAGAAAATCTAAAGTGTGGATCATGTACACCATCAGAAAGGATATTCTCCAAGGCTGGATTTAGAATCAGGAAAACCAGTCTTTCACTCTGTCTGTATCCGTTGGAGTCTTTTGAGCGCGTGGATAAAATACATTCTAAAACACTTAACGTGAAAAACGTTTAATGACTCAATCTCCTAAAGATTTTAGAATATTTTTTATCTGCGCGCACAATTTGAAAAGACTCCAACGGACACAGACGGAGTGAAAGACTGGATTTGTTCTCTCGATCAGGTAGGGTACAACTTGTACCGTACAAGTGATTTCAAAACTTGTCAGCCGGTTCTAATTTGATTTTTGGATGCTGTGAACATTTTTAGCTAAAAAGACTGCGACTCCAGTTTAGCATTTATTGTTGTTTCTGCAGTTAAAAAGACAAAGTTGAAAATTCTGGCTATAATAATTGATTTATTTTAATTTTATTTATTGATCTGTCAGGGTTATCTAATCTAACTATTTGTGGCTTGTGTTTTGAATATGTTCCCCTGCACTTTAGGCATTTTGCACACATTTGCTCCTCATCTTGTGACTTGATTCTGATTTATTTCGTTTTGTATTTTTATTTATTAGAAAGGTATATTTTAATTAATTGTTTATTTTTTCGGTGCATCGATGTTGTGCTGTACTTAGAGCCTGCTCGCACAGGTAATTTAGGCGATTTTTATTTTTATGCATGTGAAATGCAAATCCTGTCTGCAGTGTGGACTTTCTGGAGTTATTAATGTTATTTCTTAGTTTTATTGATCCAAAATGTTTTTATACATTTTCTTCTATATCTTTGTGTGATTTTCTGTACATCGCGGCTTTGAAATGTTAAAGCCCCGCCCCCAAACACATGATTCGACTATTAGTCGACTATAGGCAAGACTTGACGATTCTGATTCGACTATGAAAATCCATAGTCGGGGACACTCCTAATCCATGAAGATGTAGGCCACGTAAATCAGAGAGCGGGGTCAGCGCATGCTGAGGAACACAGTGCGCAGGAGTCGCCGACTTTCTGCAGAGTCAACAGCTACAGACCTCCAAACCTCTGTGGCCTTCAGATTACCTCAAGAACAGTGTGTAGAGATTCACGGAATGGGTTTCCATGGCTGAGCAGCTGCAGCCAAGCCTTACATCACCAAGTGTGATGCAACGCGTCAGATTGTGTAAAAGAACACCGTCACTGGACTCTCGAGCGGTGGAGACATGTTCTCTGGAGTGACGAATCACGCTTCTCTGTCTGGAAATCCGATAGACGAGTCTGAGTTTGGAGAACGGTACTTGGCTGACTGCATTGTGGGGGATTATGGTGTGGGGTTGTTTTTCAGGGGTTGGGCCCTTTAGATCCAGTGAAAGGAACTCTTAATGCTTCGGCATACATAGACATTTTGGACATTTTCATGCTCCCAACTTTGTGGGAACAGTTTGGGGATAAACCTTTCCTGGGGAAATAAACCTTTCCTGTTCCGACATGACTGAGCAGAAGGTCCCTAAAGACATGGATGAGCGAGTTTGGTGTGGAGGAACTGGACTGTCCTGCACCGAGTCCTGAGCTCAACCTGACAGAACACCTTTGGGATGAATAAGAGCGGCGACTGCGATCCAGGCATCCTCGTCCAACATCAGTGCCTGACCTCACAAATGCACTTCTAGAAGAATGGTCAAAAATTCCCATTAAAACACTCCTAAACCTTGTGGAAAGCCTTCCCAGAAGAGTTGAAGCTGTTAAGGTGGGCCAACTCCATATTAAACCCTACGGATTAAGAATGGGATCTCATTGAAGTGCATGTGCATGAAAGACGTCCCAAAACTTTTGTTTTTATAAAGCTTTTTTAAAGCATGCTTTGTCATTTTATCCAACTTCTTTTCCTCTCTATATATATTTTTTTACACTTCTATACACGAAGATGTCCTGAAAGGCAGGATAATTATGCTTTTTACCTCTTGCCAGCGCTTTAAAGCGAGCAGCTCAGCAGGTTGAGGAACAGCATGAACCCGACAGGGTCACACACTCCCTCCTCATCACAGTCCCGCTCCAGCAAGCGATCGGCGGCTCCGGGTCGCTCTCCTCAGCGATCACCACACGCCGCTGCTCTCACACTGTCTATATGGCCTGTGATTATGTTTCAGACATATGAAATATTCCCCACAGTCAGAGGTATACTTAACCTCAGGCGCTGCTCGACAGACGCAGTTAATTCTCCATATTTAACCCAAATGTTGAATATTCTGAAGAGAAATCTACCTCACCCGTATTTCCTCGGATGATGATCGGTTTCATCAGCGTCGGGGGTCAGGATGCGAAACAATCCTCATCTTCTCTATTATTTATCAGGCTACAAGAATTGCAGTATGACCAGGGGCTAAAACATGTTCATTACAGTATTATGAAACATAACCGAGCTGGATGTGTAACAGAAAACAGTTCTCTCACTGAATCACAACACGCAACATGATTACAATGAACAACCGAGACGCTGACAGACAAAACAGAAGTTCATACAGTACACTAGACTTAGGCTACGTTCACACTGCAGGCTGAAACGACCCAATTCCGATTTTTTTGCCCCTATGCGACCTGTATCTGATCTTTTCATGACAGTCTGAACGACACAGATCCGATCTTTTCAAATGCGACCCAGGCCACTTGGGTATGTGGTCCCAAATCCGATACATATCCGATCTTTTCAAATGCGACTTCAGTCTGAACGGCCAGGTCGCATTTATCCGACCCGCACGTCATTGATACGCGAAAAACGTCATAATTCTGCGTTGAAGTAGTCGTCGGTTTGAAAACGGACTGCATATTCGTCGAGCTGAGGTAAATCTGCCGAACGGGTCGACCTCGACGAGCCCGTTAATTAAAAAAAATAAAATAAAAGCCCACGGCCATTATATATACGTTATGTTAACTTATTTGTGCTGAATTTGATATAAGATAAGTCAGCGGCTGCTGTCTGGCTCTTGTGTAACGGTCGCTGCGCGCGCTCGTGTGTGTGTGTGTGTGTGTGAGAGAATCACAGTTAAAGTTTAGCTACTTCCGCAAACAACAAGTGACGTCGTTGACCGTTGAGTACTCTTCTGCGCATGCGGGTCACTTCTGGGTCATTTCACGTTCACACAGGAGATCACAAAAGGTCGCATTTAATTGGAAATGTGAACGGCCTTGCAAAAAAATCGATTTTTTTCAAAAAATCCGAATTGAGCATTAAGCCCTGCAGTGTGAACGTAGCCTTAGAGTGTTTAAAGGGATACTTCACCGATTAGCATTAAGCTTTGTATCAGTAGAAACCCGGTAGTATTGTCGAGTGACCGTGCTTCCCTCCCTCATGTCCCCCTGAGACGAGAGATTTCTGTATTGTGTGTCTGGAAAAAAAACTCAGATGACACAAAAATCATCATTTAGCATCATCTGAGGCTCTTTTGTCCAGAGGCGAGAGACTAAAGCCAGTAGGAGGAGCTTGTTCTGCATGTGTTCGACCCGCCCATAGGGGGAGCTCACGATAAAACGCTGTCTTTTCAGTTTCGAGTCGACTAGTAGCCTAGTTGTATCATTTCTCCCGATACTGCCCTCTGTAACCGGTAGGCGTGACTTGGGAGTGTCCTCGTAGGGCAGCGAAGCAAGTGCATTCTGGGAGTTGTAGTCTTTCATGCACATGACACAAGACTTTTCTCAGTCTAGAAGGCACCAACTTCTAAAATAATTTCACATTTCTACTACATAAATGACCCAATTTAAATCCACATCCATCTTTCCAGCGGTGAAATATCCCTTTAAATCCACGAACCCTCCCAGCTAACATGAACACTACTGTAGCTATAATGTTCTTCTCAAAACATTAGCTCAAAAACAAGATTTACTGTATATACACCATCAATGGAAGGTTATTGTTCTGAAATGTTTTAGTTGGACGTTCATCTAACAGTTTTTAAACGTTACCGATTGATTTAGATGTTAAATGTTTGCATAAAGAAAAAAAGTTTTGGGATGTTTTTAAAGTTCAGAGAACACTGACAGAAATAACCGTCTCATCGCTGAATGTGAACGTTAGCAAAACATATTTTTGTTTGCTAGGAAACAAAACATGATGGAGGTCCTTCAATTCAATTAACCAGGAGGGTTTAAAAGCAGACATTTAAAGCTTATATTTTTTTGTTAAAGCATGAGTGTTTTTATATAAAAAAATAAAATAAAATAAATGTTAGTTGAGCTGCAAAAGTTGTCTTTTAGGGTGATAGTCTAGGGTTACAAATTTAGGTTATAAAAACATTTTCCAAACATTCCCTTTTGGTTGTGGGAACATAGTTTTGAAATTGTTAAAATGTCCAGATTTCTTGCCATGATTATAAAATTGTAATACGGTTACAGAACCACTAACATTATTTTCACCCAACATGCAATATTGTTGGAACATTTATTTTTAACATTCTTAGAACTTTAAAATGTCCAGTTTTTCTATTGTGATTAGGACGTTATTTAAAATCAAATTAAGTTTATTTTCACCAAATTTCACCATTTGTTTTTACATATATTTTAATATTCTAAGAACATTAAAATGTCCAAGTGGATGATCTCATGTTTATACATCACCAATGTAATGAATGTGATCCATATACTTGTAGCCAATGTTTAAAGTAGCATATTTATCTTATTATTTCTGCATGTATATTAAGCACTAAATGCAAATTGTCGATACCTGAATGAGCCAAACTGTGCACATTTACAGACAAATGAAGCAAAAGTAATATCAGCTGTGATTCTTAACACTAACTTCAGTCATTTGTTCAGATTGGCATTCTTGCACACTTACCAACCTTGCATAAAATAACACACCCCTAGTTTTATGTAGTCATTAGATCGCAAATAAGCAGGAATATTGCTTCAAGCGCAGTGCAGCTGTTATTCCTTCAGTCGCATGTATTCATGCACATTTCAGTGGGAGGAAAATGAATCATAAAAGCAGCTGTTCCCAACACAGAGATATCATAAACACATCGGCTTCGCATTTTCACTCAATTAACTCACGATCTGCTTCAACGATTGTACGACTAATTCAGAGACAGAAAACACAACACGAGTCAGTGTGTGTCTGTTATAGCATGTTGACTGCTCATGCATGCAAGTGTGTGTGTGTGTGTTACGGCACACGACGGCGACCAACACTAACTGAGAATAGGAATGAGTGAGAGCGGAAAACCACAGCAATCTTTGCATGCTCACTTTAAATGATAATCTTCCTGCAATGTGAACCAGACTTTATGCAAGATAGAAATCTCTTACATGTTCGACACAGCCTTTCCTTTGAGAGGAGACGTTTCATTGTTTCACTGGGGATCGTTTGTGTCAGTGTGTTTTATGTGAAGGGGTCAGCAGACATTTGAACCCGTGTGAATGATGAAACCGCATGCAATCGCACGCTTTTAAAGAAGCAATAGTCCTGATTCACTCGATCATCATCGCAGTTTCAGATGAAACACGTCGGTCAGTGCCAGCGATGCTTTTGACTTTTAATTTCCTGCAATGGTGTCGGTAATTGAATTCATAATGTGGAATACAAAGGATATAAACAATGATGATACGCTTCGTAAATACCAACAGCTTGGTTTTAGTGTCAAGAAAGTATTACAAACAATCATATTAAAAGCAATTTTCCGTGTTCAATGCTATGCATCTCTGACATGCTGCTGATTCCCACAGATAATCGTTTTAAAATCATCCCTCAGTTTGACAAAGAAACAAAAGTAATGCACTTACAGAGATAGACGGACGACTATGAGGGAAAACACTGGAATATGAAAAAATATGCATAAAATAAACATTATAAAGGTTAAGTCTCATTAAGCTCATGATTCGTTAAGCTGCATTCACATGATCCCATTCATTTCAACACACAACCGGATTTCACAGAGTAAAACATGATCCTGGATCAACATCTAGAAACAACATTTCAATCAACCAATCAGATTTGAGGGACGAGCTCACAGTTTATGTCAAGTTTAGGGTTACAACCAGGGTTAGGAGCTTCTACATCAGTGTTCTTCACCATCATTTCCCTCTGATTTTAGGGAGAAGTTATGGCTAGGGTTAGGGTTAGGGGTAAGGGTAGGGTTAGGACTACATTTTCTGAAACGGATCAGCTAAATATGTTGACCCAGGAACATGTCTAGCGTGCAATTTCAATGGAGAGATACCGATTTCTGGCGGTGGGGTGAGAGATCGAGTCCCACCGGGAATCAGGTCTTCTTTAGGACCCTGAGTGATCCCATTGGTTCAACGGACTTTTAATGGGTAGTATTTTTAGCGCCTGATTGACATTCCTGCAAAATCACGTTATGATTTATATAGTTTAAAATGCGTTATAATGACCACTAATGTATTTTAAATTACATGGTTCATATACTAGCATATAACTAAAGCTATAGGTCGTGACATCAAGCATTTCTCGTTCCTTCTGTTTTTGAGTTAGCTTATGTACTAGCATATCATACATCTAGCTGATTAGCCTGCTAGCTTAGCTTAGATTATATTAGGCATGTTTTTTGCTTCCAATATAGTTCCCAATTACATCTTTCAAATTAATGATGTTTGTGTGTACTTAGCATGACAATTGATTTATTAAATGTATTATAGTAGCCTATTATTATATACTATACCACATTACTATTAGTGTAAAATTAATTTTAAATTACTCTTACAAAACATAGTATGTTGCAACAATCCTTATCCTTATAAAAAGATACATTTTGTGTTTGGTTTATTATGCAATGCATAGGCATTCATTTTATATTTCAAGCATGTTGCCTGTGCAATGAACATCATGCAATATTTAAATAGGTTATAATTAGTCAAAACATCACGATAACTTTTGATCAGGCATTACCGCCTGGGTCCTAAAGGAGACACAATTCCTTGGGGGACTCGATTTCTCATTACAGCGGCACCAGGGAAACATTGATTTATGCAAATGTAGAGCAACTTCCTAGCCTGACGTCGTCATGCTCAGATTCTAGTCAGAATATGCTCCCAATGCTCCATTGGGCTGTGATTAAGGGGCGTTTCAACCGAACCGGGAAAGAAAATGCCTCTGCACTCAATTGGATAGACGTACAACCAATCAGAGCAACGGAGTAAGTGACGTATGTTCTTCATTCATCTTTCCGATCGACAAATGCCTTGATCGCGGTTCTCTGTTCCTCTCTTAAAATGAATGCGCTGTCAATATCTTCTATAACAGAATCTACACATCTCAATTCTCCAGCGCCAGCCATCTTTGTTGTAAACAAATTCAACCCAAGCACTCGTTGGTGACGTGGATGATAACGTTGATCATCTGTCCATCATCGTATAAAGCCCGCCCTGACAATTTGATTGGTCCGAACAGCTCTGGTTCGAGCATAGTTGCTCCACAACGGATCAAGTCCAGACCGAACTTCCCGACCTCAAATGTTGTGGGCGGGGCTAAGTTCGGCTGGCATCCAGGCTACCAACTTCCAGGAGCGACAACCAATCGTAGTGAAGTCATTAGAGCATGTGATCCGTGTCGTCGGTACGATGGAGGAGAAGCTATTTTAGAGGTCAGTAATTTTCCTATAATTTATGGTATATCTCTGTGTTCAGACTGTAAGACTAGAAAAACTGGAAGAGAGGGCAACTCTCTGAGAAAACAAAGGAAAATTAATATTTGAAGTTTAACTCTCTTGTGAAGTTAGCATCACCATTCGAGACGCAAGTCTCACCTCAGAATCAACCTAATCTACATCTCTTTCCCTCTTCCCCCACTCCTCCTCTCTCATGCTGAGATCACCAAAATTCACCCAAGAATCTATATGGTTTAATGTGAATAATTATCATACAGTATTATACATGTTTGGTGTTATTTGAAATGTCTCAGTGCGACTGGTACAAATGTCTTATTCCCAAAAAAGTTCACCAAAAGATAAATAAAGTTTTTAAGAGTTTAGAGATAACTCGCACACAGAGGAGGGTTTGTCTTCCAGGCAAATGGCATTCTGCTCTCAAAAGGTGTAAACTCAATGCAAATTCCCATTGTTAGCAAATGTTTCCATGTGAAAGACGTTTCTGTCTCGGTCTGAGTACTGAAAGAAATGCAACAAGAGGCTCAGGCCGATTTGTAACAAGATCATGTATTTCCTGAGTCAGTTACATCTTTTACTCTTTATCTCTGAGCATTTGATGTTATTGTATTGATTATCTTTGAACTGATTATGAAATTGGCATGATACATTTACCTGACATAATAAATTATTACGTTTTAATTTGTTCTGAATTACTCTGAAATTATTCACTTTAGTAGATTATGTTGTATCCATTGTTACCGCAAATCTGCGTCAGATTAGACTAGATTCCAGTGTTGAGTTGATCATAGGGCACACCAACTGCGATTTTAGAGTTCCAGCTAGTATTTGGCACTAATTCAAGTGTACTCTACTAATCTACTAAAGTAAATAATTTCAGAGTAATTCAGAACAAATTAAAACATAATTTATTATGTCAGGTTAATGTATCATGCCAATTTCATAATCAGTTCAAGTGTACTCGGTTGTAAAGGCTAAAAGGGAATTTCCGTTTAGGACAGCAAACTGCTAAATAGGGCGAGTCTTACCTTTTTAATGTAATGTTACTTTAGTCAAATGTACGTGGGAAACCATGGCATGACCAAACCAAAGCTACTATCAGAGAAGTAATTTGGCCGGCTTATATCTGTAGTAGTGGTCATGACCTCTGTCTAAAGAAAACGCTACTTTAATTCAAGTGTCTACAACCGAGGGGGCTATACAAAAATATCTTTGATTGTGTAAGCGTGAATGCGATCGTCTAAAAGGTATTAGCCAATTACCTCTGTTTAGTGACCCGAAGCTGGCGAGTTTGTGATCGTGGGCTTGTGTAATATTAACGGCCGGTGCGAGGACCCTGTGCGACTTTGGGACCCGAATGAACGATTAATAAGAGTAAAGAGTTAAATAGAACAATCAAATGTATTGCTAAACTATTATATAAATGACCAAGAACAAATTGGCATTCCAACCTAAATTCGAGGTTGTGATAAAATGGAGTCAGATAAAAGCTTAAAAGAATGGTTTAGTGAACACAGATCAGACCAGTGCTTGAACTTCATGATGGCGAAGAACACTTGCTGTTTCTCGTTTAATATTAAGCGTTTATGCAGCGACTGGCAGTGTGAAGCTTTCACTTCTATTGGTCGTCGCTCCCAAAGTCACTCTTCATTTGCATAAACGTAAACATATCTTAACTCTGTCTAAGATGAGACTAGTGTGAGAAAATAAATCACTTACTATTGTACTATTATACAGTTTTTGTTTCAGTGGTAATCAGCAAGCGAGGCTCGAAGAGCTTCATCTGTAATGAACCTTGAACTTCATGAAGTCATTGAGCAGATTTTATCCAAAGACATTAAAAAATAAGGAACATCACAAGCATTTCAAAATGTTGAAGAAAGAACATTAAGGATGAAAACACAAAGTCTACCAGTAAAATTACATTATGGTAAAATAGATTTTCTATCAATGCAACACATGTACAAGTATTTTGAATGATCTTTATAACATATCAGTATGAAAAACAGTGTTATTTCTAAAGACTCAAATACATCATTTATATTTTGCTGTTTATATTTTACAGCTATATTCCACTGTAGAGGATATTTAAAATCAACATGAAAAAGCATTCACAATTAAATTTACTCAGGTAATGGCATATTTACAAAATATATTTCTGAATATACAAAAATAAATTGATTGTGTGGTAAAAAGTTGGCGTTCTGTACCAGAAGAGCTATCACAGGTTTACAACCAGGGTTAATCCAAGTTATTATATTTTGTAAAAGACTTTTATTCTTTATAATAATAAGCACTGGTGAATCATTCACAATAATACCAGGAATGTCTCTTTAAAAAATAAATATAGTCGATTTTAATTTCATGTTGACCTTAAAAGTTATTGTAAAGCAAAGATCAAAATCAATGCTTAGTTTGTCTCGTCACCGACAAATCAAAAAGCATCTGTTTGCTCATATACAATATTTAAAAAAAAAAATCAACATTCATAAAATGTAAATAAATATGAAGCAGACATCACTAAAAACAGATTCTATGTGCATTTAAGAGTGAAAAAGTGAGTTTACGGGAGCGTTCTCACTGTGTGACCTCAAATGAGCCGTGAGTTTGATTGGTTGTCAGTCTGTCCTCTCTTGTGTCCTCATGTGCCGAGTCTCTTTGGCCTGTAATGACAGGGAAGTACATTAAAAAAGCCATGTTATTCCCTTTTACAAAGTCTTGATGTTTTTAGGCTCTACTAGAACAGGTTTTCCTGCTTGAATGTTGATTATTTTCCTCATATTCTCCATTGTTGCGGCTCCTCTCTTCCCAGTCTGTCAGTAACGCTCTGTTTAGTTCCTGTCTCTATGAAGCCCCTCCTTCTGAAAAGCACTCTGTGCTCTGATTGGTTGGCTGGTTTGGGAAATGTCCTGCCCCTTACCATAACCGCCAGTTTAACACACTACTAACTAACTCAACCAGGCCCCGCCCCTTTATTCTGCGTATGAATTATTTAAATGAGGAATATTGTGACGTGTTTGTTCCCGGAAGAAACTCAAGACTACAATGGAGGCGTTTCAGGAGTTCAGGAACACTGACACTGACATAGAGAAGAACTGGAGCTTGTTCATGATCAAACAGCAACATTACACACTAAAGAAAGAGGAACATGGGAAAAGGCATGATAGGCTCTCTTTAATGTGGAATTACAGCGCCGGCCTCTAGAGATAATGCTATCGAGAGAGACCCGGGATATAAAAAGCCCTGGATTTCACAAATCCTGTTTATTGAATGACATCTCAACATGAGATATGCGCTGGGGAACAAACTTTTATGTATGGAGGATATTGCAAGCTCACAAACAACATTTTGAAGTTGGTCACATGACACGTCCTGTGTTTTAGTTAGATTAGGCTGGTCGGGAAGCGTATTATAGGACTCTGCACCAGCCATCAGTGGAAATGTAAAGTGACGTTCAGCGTTTCCTCTGGTGATTGTAGTAGATGAAGTGGATGGAAAATCAACTAATTTATGCACTGCATTTAAATCAACAGCAAAAGAATCAATCCAGCAGACAAAAACATTTAAGATGCACAACCTCAGTCTTGAGCTGTGAACATTTGCAATGTGAAACATGTCAAAGAAATAATTCATGCATTGCACAAAATATATATATTTTTGTCTTGTTTTCCAGTACAAATATCTAAACATTCTTGAATCAAGATACATTTACTTGAGTAGCCATGTGACAAGTCTTGACCAAATAGTATAAAAGTTTATTTTTATGACCCTATTGGCGGATATTCTTTTCTTGTTTTAATCAAAAACTCGCTTCATTTTGGTACATTTTTCAGAAAACAATACTTCATCTCTTAAAGGGGTGGTATAATGCCCTTTTCACAAGATGTAAAATAAGTCTCTGATGTCCCCAGAGTGTGTATGTGAAGTTTTAGGTCAAAATATCCCACAGTTATTTTTATATAGCATGTTAAAATTGTCACTTTTTGAGGGTGAGCAAAAATAACCTCGTTTTGTGTCTGTTCCTTTAAATGCAAATGAGCTGCAGCTCCCGGCACAGGGGGCGGAGCTTCAACAGCTTGTGTCCTTTTACCTCACACACACATGCACTGAAATTTTCAAAAAATGTTAGCCTTATATGTTCAAACCGGATTCAGACAATGATGGAGAGACTCAAGAAGAAGTGACAACATGTAGAAGCAACAGGACATTTCTGAATGGTTAGTTGATAAATTTATGAAGCTTATGTGTAGTTATCTTCTAGTCATTGATTAGCATATTCTGTCATGATAATCTATCGCGTTCTGGGGGCGGGGTTTATGTAAATTCTAGGGTTGGTGATGTCACTAACCCAGCAGGAATGTGGTGTAGTCTCTACCAGCCGTTTGTTGTAGTCCTTAAAAAGCAATTTCTTTAAAACAAATATCTCCCTTTGCTTTGAACTTTGAGTGTTGTAACTTTGCAGATGTTGTTTATGCTCAAACAGCAACATTACACACTAACTAAAGTTAGAAAAGTCAAATCATAATCAACCACCCCTTTAAATGACTTTGCTTAGGTTTTTTAGGTCTTATTACCTAACATTTTTTTAGGTATTTGTACTGGAAAACAAGGCAAACATACTTTCTTCAGTGAAACCCAAAAGGTGAACATTTGGGGTTATTTTGTCCTTTTTGGATCTTGACAGAACTGAGTGAACTCAGAACAAAGGAAGTCAAAAGGGTTTGGAATGACATGACCGTGAGTAACTGAGGAGAGAAGTTTCACTTTTGAGGTGCAAGAGGCAAAATTCAGTATTCAATCCACTTTTTCCACAGTTGTTTATAGCATGAACACGCACTGACATCTCCAGATGACTGCAAGCGTCCTGACGGGCAAAATAAACAGAGAACCCATGAGGAACGGCTCGACTGCGTCTGTCTGCTCAGTAGTCTGTGAACGTGTGGAGGACGAGCAATAACTCACACATGTGATGGACTGGACTTCCATACGGAGAGAAATGAAAGAATCATGGGAAAGGGGAGGCGTTGTAAAATTGATTTAAGAGAGGAAAGTCCTACCTTGGCATTGTGATTTTGCATAGCACGAGTTCAACCGCTAAATAAAAGAGCAAAATAAAATTCATGGTGAGTGATATATTATATCCACAAGACAGTTTCATGCATCATCAAACGGGTCATTCCTGCTATGCATTATATTGTCCTGCCACACTATTATATATATATATATATTTAAAAATATTTGTATCCAATTATTTCAGAACAAAACCATATTAGTAATTTATTAGGATTTAGAAATATTCATAATGTTTCTATTTTTCTATTTAAAAAAATGTCTAAATGATCAGCATGATCAATTTTTTCCTAAAAAAAACCTGTTACACTCAATCTATGACATGCTTTCTGTCCTCGGTTTGATAGTTTATACTTTTTTAGCAAGTAAAAGTCTTTTAGTGTAACTGTACAAACGCCCACCTTCAGCTTTGTCTTTTTGCTGTGAAATCTGCACTGATTTTTATCAAGTCAACATAAGAATAACTTTAATATTGTTACTGATATTTCAAGATCAACACTTACTGGACTGAAGCAGCTTCAGTTTACTTGATTGTCCTTATATAATTTTTTAATAAAATCATGTTCAAATGTGAGACTCAAATATGATCTTCAGGCTTTTTGAGGAAGGTTTATTTGTTCATCTCTCATTCATCATTGTATTGCATTGCATTATGCGTTTTAAAAGAGGTTTGATCCTAAAACTAAGCATTTAAATAAAATAATAATTAATTAATACAATGTATTTAAATTTTATTAAAATTAACTATTTTAATTAATTTAAATTAAACTCATCTTAATGAGACATTATTGGCAGATATAGAGTGATGACTGATATTTATATGCATTTGATGTCAGTAGTCTGTAATATTCTTATAAATATCTCATTGATTTACATTACATAAATTTAATCAAACTTTTTGTCCATATAAATATCAGCATCTGCACCAAATTACATATTTTCTGCTCAGTTTGTGCCTCGGAATAAAATTAAGTTTTTTCCCCCCATATTTTCACTATATCTCATACTATATGAGCCATAAAAGCCTGATTTATCTAATATGATACCCCACAAAAACACATATGCATACTTTTAAAAAAAATATATTTTCTACAGTTTCAATAAACTTTTTCATTTCTTATATCAGGCTTTACAGGGTAATCAGATTATATATATTTTTTATTTTTCCCTATATCACTTTCCATCCTCAGTCTTTTTGCAAAATAAAAACATAAATTAACATCCTTAATGACATCATCTTCAAGGAATAAATAAATAATTAAAAAATCTTCAAGGAAGTGACATCATTTTGCTGGGAAATCATTAAGGATCAATGAATTCAGTGGTGTTTTGCGATGTTGCTTAACTGGTTTGCGCCTCTAAAACATTTATCCTGTTTGATCAAATCAACATTTCAATAGATTAAAAATATGAAAGAGAAGTCTGAGCGCTTCTGAACGTCTGCTATACCTTTATATGGAAATAAATCCTTAATTACAGAAGGACATTCATTACGTGGAGGTTTCAGAGTTAAAATGGTACAGCGCAGCAGGAACGACCCAAACACTGAAATACCTCGTCGTTGTGTTTCTCCAGCCTCTCGAGTTGTTCACGCTGAGCCGCCTGGAGCTGCTCGCTCTCTTTGGACTGTTTCATGGCGAGCTGTCAATCAACGCCCATGTTCATTTACATAATTAGAAACATGCATTTGGAAAAAACACACTCATCTAAAAACGAGATTAGAATCTTTACCCTCTTTCTTTCTGTAAGAAACTTCCTTGTGTTCGTGCTGTTGAGCTCTCGAACTCTCCTGCAGAAACAATATCAGTGGAGTTATGGACACTTTTAAAGCCTAGAAGTAGATTATTGCTTATGAGTTATGACTTTTGACCACTAGGTGGCACTGGCTTAAACGTTTGTGGACTAAGTGGATGATGACAATGATGACTACCAAGTTTCATTATAATATACAGTACATAAGCTTTCCCAAAACACACCCTCAGTTCCTCATGGTGTTTTCAATTTATTGGTGTGTTAAAGGGATAGTTCACTTTGAAATTAATTTTTGGTATGTTTTAGCTTACCTCAAGGGCATCCAAGATGTAGGTGTCTTTTTTTCTGCAGTAGTTTCAATTTTGATATTTTTAGGTCAAACCGTTCTTGTCTGTCAGTCATATAATGCAGGTCTATGGTCACTGTCTCAAAGAGCATGCACAGAGTCCAAATTAAAACAATTCCCCGTCGTCCAAATTAAACAATTCCCCATCGTAAGTACACATTGATGGCCTAAGACACGAAACGAGCGGTTTGTGTGAGGAAACGAACAGTATTTATATAGTTTTTACCTCTTATACACAGCCATGTCGAAGTGATCTGATCTGACGTGTACGCAGACTGGTGCATAGATATATACACACTAGATGTCGCCTTGTCTACGGCAGTTCATTGGAACGAATGTCTTTAAGGCGACATCTAGTGTGTATATCTATGCACCAGTCTGCGTACACGTCAGATCAGATCACTTCGACATGGCTGTGTATAAGAGGTAAAAACGATATAAATACTGTTCGCTTTCTCACACAAACCGCTCGTTTCGTGTCTTAGGCCATCAATGTGTACTTACGATGGGGAATTGTTTAATTTGGACGACGGGGAATTGTTTTAATTTGGACTCTGTGCATGCTCTTTGAGACGGTGACCATCGACCTGCATTATATGACTGACAGACAAGAACGGTTTGACCTAAAAATATCAAAATTGAAACTACTGCGGATAAAAAGACACCTACATCTTGGATGCCCTTGAGGTAAGCTAAAACATACCAAAAATTAATTTCAAAGTGAACTATCCCTTTAAAGTCAAAAGGCTATGAAAACCACATATGTGACCCTGGATCACGTCACCAGTCTCGAGTCGCACGGGTATCTCTGTGGCAATAGCCAACAATACATTATATGGGTCAAAATTATGGATTTTTCTTTTATGCCAAAAATCATTAGGATATTAAGTGAAGATCATGTTCCATGAAGATATTTAGTAAATTTTCGACTGTAAGTATATACAAAAATTATTTTTGTGAGTGAATGCTGCACAATCGTGATCATAAATGAACAACTTTAAAGGGTTAGTTCACCCAAAAATTACAATTCTGTCAGTAATTACTCTCCCTCATGTTGTTCCAACCGCGTAAGACCTTCGTTCATCTTCAACACAAATTAAGATATTTTTTACGAAATCTGAGAGCTGATCACTTCTCCATAGGCTGCTAGGTGGCCCACACTTGCTGGCCCAGAAAAGTTATTAAAGAGATTGTTAATATAGTCCAAGTGACTACAGTGGCTCAATCTTAAGTATATCAAGCGACGAGAATACTTTTTGTGCGCAAAAACAAACAAAAATAACGACTTTATTCCACTATTCATTTCCTTCTCTCTGGACCTCTAGTTGGTTCGCGTAGTGTTTTTGCGCAGCGCGTCTGTGTTACACGTCACCACGTAGGCTCACTATTGGCCGACGCTGGTCATGTGTCTGACGTGTAACACAGCGATCTCTTTAATAACTTTTCTGGGCCAGCAAGTTTGGGCCACCTAGCAGTCTATGGAGAAGTGATCAGCTCTCAGATTTCATAAAAAATATCTTAATTTGTGTTCCGAAGATGAACGAAGGTCTTACGCGGTTGGAACAACATGAGGGTGAGTAATTACTGACAGAATTTTCATTTTTGGGTGAACTAACCCTTTAAAGGAGATTTTCTCAATGTTTCGATTTTTTTGCACCCTCAGATTCCAGATTTTCAATAGTTGTATCTTGGCCAAATATTGTCATATCCTAACAAACCATACATCAATGGAAAGCTTATTTATTCAGCTTTCATGTGAAGACTTTCCTGTAGCTCAAACAGTAGAGTGTTCGCGCTTGCACTAACAAGATCATGGGTTCGATTCCCAGGGAAAGCAAGAACTGATACGAATGTTAATGTGTATCTTGAAATGCAACATAAATCGCTTTGGATAAAAGCGTCTGCCAAATGCATAAATCTCAGTTTCTAAAAATATTGACCCGTATGACTGGTTTTGTGGTCCAAGGTCACATTTTGTGAAGTTTGGTCTATAGATTGATGATATAAGGCTTTTTGTTGTTGTTGTAGATTTGTAGAAGTTCATTACGGTGCAAAAACATACGGTTTACCTAAAAAAAAAAAGTAACTAAAAGTTTAAGGAAAGTTTAATGTCAACATATCGAAGCATTGTGGAGATGGGGTTTATTTTCCTGAATGACGCATGTACTGTACGGTCAAATTTGGAGAGAATATCAAGAAAGGTGGAATGGTGGAAACTAGTGAACAGAGCATCACTGACGCAATCACAGAAGAATACAATAATAGTTCCAGATGGTGTTTTCCCAAATTATATGGATGAAATTACACAAGATGGTTCTGTTTGGTCATTACATCGTGATAGCAATATCTCAAAAAACAAGCAAAGCACAAAGGAAAGTGCAGCTGAAGTAACGCTGGTGGTGTGATCTGTAAAGGGAAGCGGTTGTTATTACCGTTCGCGCTCAGCCTTGTTCTTTATGCTTCGGTCTTGACTGATGGCTTTGCTGCTCTCCATCGAGGTCTTCGCCTGGTTGGTTCGCAGATCTTTACTCTGTCTGGAAGAGGAGACGGAAAATCATTCCATTATATACTTTGCTCTATGATGTTAAAAGTAGGGGTGTTTTATATGATTATATATTTACAAATGTCAACCTCTTGAGATGTTAAAAAAGAAAGTGTCCCATGCAAGTTTTTTATTATTAGTATGAATAATTTGTTATGAACTCAATGTGAGATAAATTTTTTTATTCGAGTAACACTTTAAAATAAGGTCCTAACTATGAACTAAAATGAGCAATACATTTGTTACAGTGTTTATTAATCTTTGATTATGTTAGTATAAAAATACAACTGTTCATTGTGATTTCATGTTAGCTCAGGTTTATTAAATTACATTAACAGATGCAACTTTTGATTTCAATCATGTATTAGTAAATGTTGAAATTAACATTAATTAAGGTTAATAAATGCTTTTGAAGTATTTTTTTATTTATGGTAAGGTGTTACCGTTATTTGTAATTGATGTTTTGCTTTGAGTCCATCAAATTCCTAATAAAAAGGAAAGTAATCAAATGAGATTAAGTATTTAATACATTTAATTATACATACAGTAGACATTATCACATAGTTATTACATATATTAACTTTTTATTTTATTTTCAGCAAAAATAACTAATTTGTGAGACTGTTATTGCAGTATAAAAGGACTCATATGGTGTGATAATATCTTGTTTGCACTGTGCAACAGAAGAGGAAAGTAAATGCAGTTTAAAGTGCAATTGCAATAATAAACGCTTGATAACTCTGTGGAGTTAATGTAAAATATACACAATAACAGAGAACAAAACAGCAGCTGCAAGAACAGATACACACACACACACACACACACACGTCGTATGGAACAAAAGCCCATAAGAAACGCACACAAGGGAGATTCAGTAAGAATGAACTGCACCACTGATAGTGCTGTTTAGCAAGCACACACTGCATTGTTTCAGCACTCCATTCACTAAAGGAATTATGCAAATCAGGTAATGCCACAAACATGCCTACAAAATTAGTCCTGCTCACACTTCGCATGGAGCAATTCCCCACAATACAGGCCGGATCTGACGACAAACGCTGAAGGTGCGCTCGACTTCACATCTGGATATATGCATCACTTAATGAATGACTGCTGACATGATCAATATAAACTGTACACAGATGTTAATTGTAATTAGCAGGCACACAGTGATGTCATCTGTTAATCAGGCACGCACTATCTGCATAGAAAGGAGACGTGTGCCCAGAAAATAATGACACTGACTTCATTTAAATGCACGTCACAATCAAATACACCGTAAAAAAAAAGTTTTTAAAAGTTTATTGGCGGATCTTTTACAGGAACACTATTTTCAGTCAAATTTAAATCAGTGATATTTGAAGAATTTTTGTATTATTTGTGAAATTTACTAGTTTTGAGTGAAAACTTTCAATGTCATTTATATATCTTTGTGTAGTCGCGCATATAGAGCCTAGTTCAATTATTTAGTGGCTGTTATTCGAAGACGCAGGGTTTTATAATGAAAGTGGCACTGAGGTGCAGCTTTTATAGATGAATGACATACAAAATATATATATACTGTACCGGTCAAAGGTTTGGAAACATTACTATTTTTAATGTTTTTGAAATAAGTCTGTTATGTTCATCAAGCCTGTGTTTATTTGATCAAAAATACAGAAAAAAAAAATATTATTATAATTTAAAATAATGGTTTTCTATTTTAGTATAGTGTAAAGTTTAATTTATTCCTGTGATCAAAGCTGAATTTTCAGCATCGTTACTCCAGTCTTCAGTGTCACATGATCCTTCAGAAATCATTCTAATATGAGGATTTAGTATCAATGTTGGAAACAGTTGTGCTAATTAATTTTTACTTTTTTTTGGAACCTGTGATATTTTTCTCAATTATTTATTCAAAATAGAATTCTGACAATATAAATCTTTACTATGAATTTAACACATCCTTGCTGAATAAAAGTAATAATTTCTTTCAAAAAAAAGAAAGAAAAAATACTGACCCCAAACTTTTGAACGCTAGTGTATATTGTTACAAAAGATTTCTACATTAAATAAATGATGTTTTTTTTTTTTTACTTTTTATTCATCAAAGAATCCTAAAAGAAGTATCACAGGTTATAAAAATAATTCCAAAATTGATTTAAAAAAATCCACATATTAGAATGATTTCTGAAGGATTAACATTCTAATATTAACAATGAGCAACACATTTGTTACAGTATTTATTAATCTTTGTTTATGTTAGAATAAAAATACAACTGTTCATTGTTAGTTCATGTTATGGCTGAACTAGTAATGGCTGATGAAAATGCAGCTTTGCATAAAATAAATAAAAAAATTTTTTTTATTGTAGTAATATTTCACAATATTACAAATTTTTTTCTGTATTTTTGATCAAATAAATGCAGGCTTGATGAGCATAAGAGACTTCTTTCAAAAACATTACAAATAATAATGTAATAGTAATAAAAAAAAAATAATTCAAAGTTTTGCGGCTCTCCTCTCTCTCTCTCTCTCACCTCTCATGTACGAGTGTGAGTGTGTGTGTCTGCTGGTCCTGCTCCAGTAACATCAGCTTCCGGAGCTGCTCACACTGCTGGATCACGTGCTGCTCTCTCACAGCCTGCTCTTCAGACGAATGACATCTGATCATCTCCGCCCATTCAGACGCGTGAGCCGTGACCACGTCCTTCACCTGCCGGACAGCGACACAACCACATTTTGTTTTAACATTCAAATTGTAAAACAAGTCGCTGGAATGTGAATGGAGCAAATGAAAATTCCACTCAATACCTTGGATTTGTGATTTGTCGCTACGGTCTTAATTTGCCTTTCGGTGTCTCGGCTCATTTCAAGGCTGTAACTTTCACTGAGGATGAACAAACAATGAGAGCGTGTTCTGGTTTGCACTCAGAATATGACTGAGAAGAAGCTGTTACACTTAATGATGTTCTGGCTTTGTTTTACAGGGGTCATCGCATGTAGATCTACAATGATTCAGATGTAATTGGATAGCTGGCCTGGCAAGAAGTGTCCTACAGTGTATTTCTCTCAAATTAACAACTATTTTAAAGAACATTCTTCCAATTTAAGTGTTACTACTGCCATATGTGACCCTGGATCACGTCACCAGTCACGAGTCGCACGGGTATCTCTGTGGCAATAGCCAACAATACAGTGTATGGGTCAAAATTATACATTTTTCTTTTATGCCAAAAACCATTAGGATATTAAGTAAAGATCATGTTCCATGAAGATATTTTGTACATTTCCTACCGTAAATATATAAAACATGTATTTTTGTGAGTGAATGCGGCACAATCGTGAACATAAATGAACAACTTTAAAGGAGATTTTCTCAATGTTTCGATTTTTTTGCACCCTCAGATTCCAGATGTACAATAGTTGTATCTCGGGCCAAATATTGTCCTATCCTAACACACCATACACCAATGGAAAGCTTATTTATTCAACTTTCAGATGATGTATAAATCTCAATTTCGAAAGATTGACCCATGTGACTGGTTTTGTGGTCCAGGGTCACATATAGTATGCAATTTCATCTATATATCTACATATCCATCCATCCATCCATCCATCCATCCATCCATCCATCCATATATCCAGGGTTTGAAAGGAACTTTTTTACTTTTTCACAGTTACTGGCCATTCAGAACTTCTACTAGTAAAGAAAAAAGGAAAAAAAAAAAAGTAAGAAAGAAAGAAAAGAAATGAACCAGATGAACTTCTTCACAGCTATATATATATAAAATTAGGGATGTTGTAAAATCACTGTCTTTTCTATTAACCAAACGCTTTTTAATCTTCTCTATTGCTTCAATGTAAATGAGCAAGCGTGCCGTTATTTGTTGTGTAGTGACGTGTGTGTTCAAGTACTCCAGATATGAGCAGATTCTGCGTAATACGCTGTATTTAATATATCATGATGAATCACGAGTATTTGCTCTAAATCTGCACAGATTTGACTTACACAAACTTCTCCAGCAAAGTGAGTGAACATTATAAGTAACAAGCCAAATTGGCCAGTGATTTTACAGCGTTACCCGATACAGTTGATTTTTACCCGCATTTGGCAAGTGTTCATTTCAAACCCTGCATCCATCCATCCATCCATCCATCCATCCATCTCACACACCTTTTCATCCATCCATCCATCCATCCATCCATCCATCCATCCATCCATCCATCTCACACACCTTTTCATCCATCCATCCATCCATCCATCCATCCATCCATCCATCCATCCATCCATCCATCTCACACACCTTTTCATCCATCCATCCATCCATCCATCCATCCATCCATCCATCGTTCGTTACACTCAAGAATATGCCAAATTTCAGAAGCAAAATAAGTTGAATGAGTGAATGCCTTTTTATTATGATTACATAAATGCTAAAAGATAATGAATTGTGAACAATTAATTATTAATATAATATAATGTAATGGACACTAATGCCTGAATGCATTGTGTTTGTTTGAGATTAATGTGATTCTCTACACCTGCGTGAACTTCAGCAGAACTGACTTCATACATCCAAAAACCATCCAAACACTGATTCAGACACGAGGAAAATTCACATTCATACTGTGTCTGTGCCTGAAGTGAACAATTTTTCATTTTTTTGTAAACCTGAAACTTTGATATTGAATAATCAACTACTTGACAACCTGTATGAAGAGACAAGTGTAATGAAAAACTAATATCACATTCACCTCACTTTCTTGCAGCCTTTTTCGAGTTGCTTCTCCAGCGCTTGCTTCTCTTTATCATGTTGAGCAACAATCCTGTCCACTTGAGCGCAGTGGGAGCTCTGCAGTGCAGCGTGTGCCTGAAATAGGAAGCAGGATTGTCTTTGTATCCGTGCTGTCAGTTTTCCAGCCCTACAGGCTTCAGTGTGTGTGACACTCCGGCAAAGTGTTCATAATCAATTCAATGAACTCAAGGAAACAAAAGCCTTCGGTCACCTTCGCATGCTTCTTCTTCAAAGCCTCCACATCCTTCTGCTGCTTCTTGACTAGTTTCATGTAGGTCTGCGGAGAGGTTATGGAAACATGAATGTCGCACTTTTCATATTTCACAGTTCAGCGATGCAAATCAAAAGCTTTATTCTGTTTTCCGACAGAAACGTCTGGTCGGGTTGTTACCTTCGTTTGCTGTAAGTCATCGATGGTCAGTTGAGGTGTGAGAATCGATACATCTAGGTTCACAAAACATAATATGTTAATGCAAATGTAAACTAATGAACTGATTCTGAGATGTGTGCTTCAGTGCGTTTTAAGACAGATGCATAATGTATGATTTTTTGCCACAGTTTCGCCTTTGGGAATTTCAGGGATTGTGAAAGATGTATTTTTCGCCATAGGTCTTGGATTGCTTGTCAGTGTCAAAGTCTTTAGTTTCCTGAGCTTTTACCCAAGATCTCACTGGAGCCGTATCTCAATCTGACAAGCAACAATAGTAAAAGACAGAAAAAAACAAAAAATCACACAGTCTACATGCCGAAACAAGCTAATGATTTGAAATGCATGTAGATTAAAGGGGTTATGACATGGATTTGTTTTATTATTATTGGAATATGTTCCTTGAGGTTTAAAGTTTTTTTTTTGCACAAAAACAAAAATATATACAAGGAACTTCGTTCTGACCCTCTGTCTGGAATGATCCTTTTGTAAGGTGCGGCTCCTTTAAGGCTTGTCATTGATTGGCTAATGTCATTGCATAGGAAACAGTATCGACGCCCCCTCACTATTGCACAGTTTTGAAAACATTATCCATATATAATATGTGGAGTATGTTAGAAACTGATCGCGCATCTGTATACTGTATCAGTGTAGACAGCATCTGTGATTATAATGGCTTCTGTTTCCTTGTGACACAACCAGTGTAGTCAATGTCAGCTGCCAGTGGGCGGGGCCTATGGTGTGATGATGGATAACTATTGGTCGATGTCTTGCTCTGGAGGCAGTCATACACGAATGTATTTTCCCGTGTGACGTCACAAATCCCACAATATCAGAACAAGCCGTTTTTGGAGCTTGATTAAATAAATGCTTTGTTTATAATAAGGAGGACATTTTGATCTGAAACAAGTAAAGACAAGATATATATATATATACATACATACATACACACACACACACAAAATATAAATATATAATATAAAAAGTAATATATATATATATATTCAAAATTGTGAATGTAATACTATACATAATATATATTATTATTATTTTGGGTTTGTAATATGTTTGTATGTATATATAATTGATAATATAGAAATTATATTAAATTCAATCATTCATTCATTGATCCTGTTTCACTTAGGAATATGTAAAATTACTGAAGTAAAATCAGTTATTAATGCCATTTTATGATGATTACACAAAAGCAAAAATTAAAAAACAAACTGAAAAAATTTAACAAATTTTGAACAATGGCTGGATGTATATTTTCCCATTATTCATAAATAATTGTAGCTTGTTTTATTCCTCATTTACAAATTGCTTTGAATGAAAGTGTTTGCTAAATGAATAAATGTAAATGCATTTTAAGTATTCATCTGCATTTATACACATATGCCACATTTAATATCTTAACGCCATTACATTAGATTCATTATTATAAAAAAATATATTTATATATATTTAATACATAAAAATGATTAGTTCAAAACTGATCAAGTGATCTGATTACCACATTGATTTCAGCTCTATATTCTTACGGAGTGACTTGTGTATTTGTATTTCTCCTACACAGAGCCACTGCTCATGCTCTTTGCTAGTTACCCTCTTTGGGACAGGTGACCATGTTTCGTCCCAGTTTCCCCGAGTCCTTCTGCGGCGTCATCGAGGCCGAATTCACTCTCCGTTTCTTATTCCCCATCCAGCGGTCATTCGGCACATCAGCAATATCTGACTGAATAAACACCCAGAATTCATTACACGACATCATTCTCCTTCACAGCATGCATTATCTGAAGCAAGAGTTATACAATTTTAATAATTCTGTCAAAACATTTGTGCATGTAAAATTAAGTAGCCAACATGTGTGTCAAATAAATGCACAAGCGAGAATGCCTGAAAAAGCTAGCAGGAGTATCTCTGTGCCACAGAAACACATTAATGCTGAAAGTGTAATGATACCAGTCGATTGGCACAGTTCATGAAGAACTGATTAAAGTACATGAACGAGACTTCTCAAGGTTGTGTGTGCATTAAGGATACAGATGCTCACCGTCTCAATGCCCATGGCTCTCATTTGGTCCGTTCTTTTCTCACAGACGGATAAGAACTTCTTGGGATCAGACAGTGCATCTACAATAGCTGAAACGAGAAGATCTGGCAGCGTAAGGACTGGTGATGAAACTCAATGAACTTGTTTTTTTTTTTGATCACGTTATAGTGTGCTAACCTCCGAAGCCGTCGGGCACGTATGTTTTGAGGATAATGTTGCAGAAGACGGTGGCCAGAGACAGAGGTTTGTTGTACTCATTTCTCAGGGAGATGTGCCTATAGCCAGACTGCAGTCCATCCAGCGGGAGAATCCGCTGTCCGATCAGTTTACCGTTGTCATCGTACACGGCCACCCGGAGCACCGCCAGATCCGGCAGGATTACCTTTGGGATCGAGGCGTTTGCGGGTTATTTACTCTGCTTGTGCTTTTGACTTAGAGGAAGGAGTTTCAAAAGCAAAACTAGAGAGACGGTGACCGAGAATATTAAATAATAAAGCTTGAAAGCTGAGCGAGTATTTGATGACAGAATTAGCATTTTTGGGTCAAAAATCCCTTTAATTCCCATTTAAAACCCATTCATCTCATGGCATTATTTATGCAGTCGTTATTGCAGTGTAAATGCATTCATGCCAGCTCTGATCTGCAATAAATGGACTGTAAATATATATAAATACTAATTCAGATGCAGCTTCTGAAACAAAAAAACAAAAAAATCATGGTTGTTGTAGCCGAAAAGTTTGTTTGTAATAAATGTTGAATTTAAAATATTTATTTTTAAAGTTACTGTATTTGATGCTTTTCTCGTTTAACACAATACTTACTTTATATTATACTTACTTCATATTATTTATATTACTTTATAAATTTTACTTTATAAATTACTTTTTTAAATTCTCAGCCACATTTCGATTCATTTGTGATTGCTTTGATTAATTAATCGGTAGGCTTATATAAATAAGCCTAAGATTTTGAGTTGCACAATTATCTTTTTTTTTTTTTATATACAATTTCTTCATAACTTGCACCTCAACATTTCAGTGTGTGCTTTTTATATTCAGGTTTGCTTTATTCATTATTTATCCACCCTCATATTTTTTCAAGGGAACAGAGAATATTACATAAAATATCTAAATCTTAAATCACATTCAGATTCCAAAACTCCACATCTGATGCGGAACATCTTTTTGTTATGCATGTCGTAACTAAATACAATGCACCTGTTTTTTGTGATCTTTTTATTGAAATTTGTTACAAAGTAACATGCATAATTATGCATATAATACAAAAAATAGCACTTTACAATTGCCAAAATCTTCGTTTTTTATTTATTTATTTTTAATACAGACAAATAAATAAAATAAACAAATACCGCTATTACAACTAATAATAATAAATTATATGAAAATAAACAAGTTTCAATAATCACACAAGTGTGAAGGCCTGTTTGCTGGGTGATTCTGCTTTATGGATCACATCTAATGGCTCTGTTCCTCATATGTGACCCTGGATCACGTCACCAGTCACGAGTCGCACGGGTATATTTGTGGCAATAGCCAACAATACATTGTATGGGTCAAAATTATTGATTTTTCTTTTATGCCAAAAATCATTAGGATATTAAGTAAAGATCATGTTCCATGAAGATATTTTGTAAATTTCCTACCTTAAATATATAAAACATGTATTTTTGTGAGTGAATGCTGCACAATCGTGAACATAAATGAACAACTTTAAAGGAGATTTTCTCAATGTTTCGATTTTTTTGCACCCTCAGATTCCAGATTTTCAATAGTTGAATCTCAGCCAAATATTGTCCTATCCTAACAAACCATACATCAATGAAAAGCATATTTATTCAGCTTTCAGATGATGTATACATCTCAATTAAAATAAATTTACCCATGTGACTGGTTTAGTGGTCCAGGGTCACATATAAAACTACTGTATTGCTTTGGTAGACTTACAAGTCTTGTCCTTTCTGTGAGCTTGTGATCACTATGAACTGTGGTTTGTATGTACAGATACTTCAAGATGTTGCGTTTAATGAAATAACAGTGTGTATAATTAAACTGCAGCCTTCAGATCTCTATAGTAACCACTTCACTTCATGTAGATATAATTAAAGTTCACTATACAATTCCACGTCTTATACGTTCTGGATAATGATGGGAAGTCATTATGTCATTGATATTCTGAGCTACAGTTTATGAATCATTGAGAACGAGCACCTCGGCTCTTCAGGGTAATAAGATCGTAGCGTGACATAATCGAGACAAAGACGGCACTGGCATAAAGGTTACCTTTCTGAAGACAAACGCTTCTCCACTGTACACCGGATTCAGCCCATTGTTCATCACCATCCTGGTGCGAAACTCTTTACGGATGGTGTCCGTGGGGAGCCCGTACATGTCCACCTCCACGTACGTGCCGATCTTCTTATCTGACAAAAACTGTCCAGAAATCACCTGAGAGACACACACTCCGCTCACTTTCTGAACTAACAACAGCTGGTTTATGTGCAGTGAATGATCAACAGTACACTTATTACAGTCACATCAGTGTAACACCGTAGCACTAACAAACCTCATTACACCATAAGTGTTATTAATCAGGCAATATGTCAAAGTTTAGCTGAATAAAAGAGAACAGGGTTTCTTTTCACTTGGTTTAAAGGAAGAATTCCTAGACTTTTTCACCAATCAGTGTGTCCATGATTTTTTTCAAGACCTTTCCAATTGTTCATGGTCACCGGATAAAGATTTTAAAAATAATAAATAAAAACAAATAATTTAAGTAAATGGTTTTAAATAAATACATTTCAATGAATTCAGACGAATTCACTAATGATTCATTTAGTCTGTCTAACAACTGATTAAATGAAAAGAGCCGATTTAAATGTAAATAAATAGATGTGAATGAATGAATAAATAAATATTCAGACAAATTGCTTAACACATTTAGTCCGTCTAACTGATTCATAGGAAAGAACTGATTAAAACAAATGATATTAAAATAGATTTAAATGAATATGCAAATAAATAGATTTAAATACATAAATATTCAGACAAAATGCCTAATGAATCATTTAGTCTGACTGATCATTGAATAGATAATAGATATTTAAATAAATGTAAATAGATGTAAAAAAAAATTTTTTTGAATAAATAAATATTAAAAATAAATAAGTCAATAAATATTCAGACAAATTGCCTAATTAATCATTTAGTCTGTCTAACTGATTCACTGAAAAGAACCAAAGTACATTTAAATAGATGTAAATAAATAGAATAAAAAAAAAAAATAATTATTGCCTGATTCATTTAGTCTGTCTAACTTATTCATTGAAAGAATACATTTTAATTAATAAATGTAAATAAGTAGATTTAAATAAATATAAATAAATTGATGAAAATAAGTAAATAAATATTCAGACAAATTGCCTAATGAATCATTTAGTCTGTCTAACTGATTTACTGAAAAGAACTGATAAAAAATAAAAATAAAATAAAATATAATAATAATATATATATATATATATATATATATAAATAGATTTAAATGAATAAATGTAAATAAATAGATTTAAATACATAAATATTCAGACAAAATGCCTAATGAATCATTTAGTCTGTCTAAATGATCATTGAATAGATAATAGATGTATAAATAAATGTAAATAGATGTAAAAAAGTTATTTGAATAAATAAATAAGTCAATAAATATTCAGACAAAGTGTCTAATGAATCATTTAGTCTGTCTAACTGATTCACTGAAAAGAACCAAGCACATTTAAATAGATGTAAATAAATAGAATAAAATAAATAAATAAGTATTGCCTGATTCATTTATCTAACTTATTAATTGAAAAGAACCAATTTAAATTAATTCAAATACATTTTAATTAATAAATGTAAATAAGTAGATTTAAATAAATATAAATAAATTGATGAAAATAAGTAAATAAATATTCAGACAAATTGCCTAATGAATCATTTAGTCTGTCTAACTGATTTACTGAAAAGAACTGATAAAAAAATTTAATTAAAATATAATAATAATAATATATATATATATATATATATATATATATATATATATATATATATATTAAAATAGATTTAAATGAATCAATGTAAATAAATCGATTTAAATACTTAAATATTCAGACAAAATGCTTAATGAATCATTTAGTCTGTCTGACTGATCATTGAATAGATAATAGATATATAAATAAATGTAAATAGATGTAAAAAAAAGTGATTTGAATAAATAAATAAGTCAATAAATATTCAGACAAATTGCCTAATGAATCATTTAGTCTGTCTAACTGGAATGAAATGAACAATTGACTCACAAGCTGTGACCAGGTCTTCCTCTAGACGAGAGCAGACGCAGGAAAACGCGTTCACTAAAGACATTCCTGTGGTTTTTCCAAGCCTGATTGCAGATTTCCCATGATCACCACAGGAACGCTGTAAAAGGTGTGTTAGTTAAAGAGGACTGAGAGCACACACACCTGGACACTGCATGTGGCAGCGATCACTCCGTCCACCGGCGTCTCTGAGAACGGGTCGAACATGCGATCGGGCCGGCGCATGAAATCAGGCTTCAGGAGAAACCTGTGAGAGTTCAGTACAATCATCAGCACTCACCTTAAAGCAACCATACATTTCACTGAAGGGATATTTCACCGCTGGAAAGATGAATGTGTATTTAAATTGGGTCATTTATGTAGTAGAAATGTGAAATTATTTTAGAAGTTGGTGCCTTCTAGACTGAGAAAAGCCAGAAAATGTATTTTTGGTTAATGTGGATGAAAGACTACAACTCCCAGAATGCACTTGCTTCGCTGCCCTACAACGCCACTCCCAAGCCACGCCTCCCGGTTACAGAAGGCAGTATCGGAAGAAATTATATAACTAGGCTACTAGATGCGGTGACTGGGAGGGGACATGTTCGGTTCACTTAGTTTTGTCGTGGCCACAACATATAAACGCGTGGGACCGTGATAACATGTTATTGCCACGATATATATTCATTCGTGGGATCGTCATATTAAGTTGTGGGAACGTGATAATAAATCGTGGCCACGAGATCATTTTGTTGAGGTAACGACATCATTATGTCATGGCCATGTGATGTAAAGTCGTAGCCACGACTTCATATTTTGAGAGAACGACATCTATTTCTCGTGGCCACGAGTTATGTTGAGGGAACCACACCGGTCAATACTGTACATACAGCAGTCGGAGATGGAGATGACTGACGAAATAACATTTTACTTTGAATTAGGAATGTCATATAAAGATATAGTGCGCTCTCTGGCGTTGAGACATGGGTCCGTAAGTTGAATGGGCTTTTCCGTCTGAAATTTGCTGGCTTGAATGAAATACTCAGGTCACAAATAAAGTTCCTTTTAAAGCAATACATAAAAACAAATTATGAGAAACTTAAATTAACAAATAACAACGTAAATTATGACCGAGGGTAAATGGAGGAGCCCGTGTTGCATGTGAAGATTCGGTTCCCACATGTTATAAAACTGTTTATGCAACGAGAAACGGATGCCGTTCCCTCAACATACGATCTCATGCCCACAAATTAATGGGGTGGTTGATTATGATTTGACTTTTTTAACTTTAGTTAGTGTGTAATGAGCATAAACAACATCTGCAAAGTTACAACGCTCAAAGTTCAAAGCAAAGGGAGATATTTGCTTTTAAAGAAATCACTTTTTAAGCACTACAACAAACGGCTGGTAGAGACTACACCACATTCCTCCCGGGTTAGTGACATCACCAACCCTAACATTTGCATAACCCCCGCCCCCGGAACACGTTTTATAGATTATCAAGACAGAATATGCTAATCAATGATTAGAAGATAGTTAACTCCACATCAGCTACATACATTTAAACATAAACAAAAAGGTTTTTGAAATTTTCAGGACACAAGCTGTTGTAGCTCCACCCCCTGTGCCGGGAGCAGCAGCTCATTTGCATTTAAAGGGACAAACACAAAAACGGTGCATTTTTGCTCACCCTCAAAAAGTGACAAATTTAACATGCTATATAAAAATATCTGTGGGGAATTTTGAGCTAAAACTTCACATTCACACTCTGGGGACATCAGAGACTTATTTTACATCTTGTGAAAAGAGCATTATACCACCCCTTTAATATCACGTTCCCACGAGTTTATAGGCTTGTTTGACTTCATGCAGCGCTGCGCAGACCGATCGGCGGCTGACTTGAAGCAGTGCATGCCGGTTAGAAATTTTGTCCGACTTGATACAGCGCGACGCCACGTGACTGTGACGTGTGCCATCAAAGTACCGCGAGAGCGATTCGAGAGTAGCCGGAGAACTCAGCCAGCGCAGCTTCTCAAGAGCGGCTGCACGAGCTCTGATGACGACACAGCTGTTCCACGATTGGCCGGATTCACCGCATGACAACGATCACGTGTGTTTCGTGTTTATTCGAACACCTTTAGTTCCTCTAAAGCTCACAAATCAGTCTTTTATAACAGTAAACGACCACTCGAAAATACTACAGGGTTTCTACTGATACAAAGCTTAATGCTAATCGGTGAAGTATCCCTTTAATGTCCCATATTTAATCTACACCGCTAAACACAACGCTAATGAATCTTGCGCTGCTTTGCCATGATTAATGTGTTGATTAATATGTTTGGAGTTTCACACTGTCGTGGCGCGACTCAGCAAATGAACACTGACAACTGATGTGGCTTTAAAGACGAAATGAGGAAAAACTAAACATTTCCTCAGACCAGTTCTGCACTGTTGTATGACTGAGAAATATCAATATTCACGTGGGCAAGTCAGTCATGTGATGTAATTATGCCACTTACAATGTTAGTCAAGTTGCTTTTGTGCATTTAAGATGTTTCGCATGTAGAATAAAGTTGATGTTTGCACGATTTTAGTTGCAATAAATTTGTTTTGAAGATCAATTAAACTTTTGATAGAAGATATGAAGCGTTGTATTTTTTTCTCTCTGTAAGTGAAACTCATACTGATGCTTTCTCTAGTGATAAATGTGTCAGAGTAACTGGTTCGTTTGTGAGCAGATGATGGTTCATTATTGCAAAAGCTGTCAAAAAACCTGAGCAATAATGAATAGCGCGGCCGTCAAACGTAGCCTACTTTTAATTTGATGTTAAACTTTTTCCCAGCACAGACACTCAAGCTTCAAACTAGATTAACAGCAAGTACACTGCAGAATTTCCAGGTAAAACCCCGGTAATTCAGTTCTTCAGTGTAATTAATACCGTTTTCCTCAGTATATGATTTAAACTTACCCACATGAGCCGTTATACTCAAATTTGCCTTGGTTGAGCTGCATCGCCAAATCTACAGAAAACAACAATCAAACTGGAGATCAGTACAGTGTTAACCTCAAATTATGTTTGCTGAAATTAATAATAAAATCATAATAATAATAATAATAAAAAACAAATAAAATTACAAATTAACCTAATATGGCAATGCATGTATTAATCTTTGTAATATTATTCCACATTTTATATTTTACTTTAAAATCAAAGAGACAGAAATAAATGTCTGACATTAAATTAGCTAATAAATTAAATAATTAAATGTATTGTAATAAATAAAAATAAACTCATTATAAAAAAATAAAAAAATAACCTATAATATTACAATGCATTTTTCATATTTCATATTTTACACCAAATTCAAAAGACAGAAATAAGTATTATCGGTATTATAAATAAGCATTATAATAAGTATCATTGCTAATAAACAAATTAATTAAATGTAATAAATAAAAATAAATTCACAAAAAAATTAAATTACAAAAATGGAATAAAAAATAAATTCACTAATAATAACAACAAAACAAAATGAAAAATGAAACTAATATATTATCATGCATTTTTGTATTTTTTCGCTACTTTTTTAATATTTCATGTTTTACTCAAATCAAATAAGTAATGAGAAATAAGTATTATCAGTATTAAATGTAATTAAAAAAACGGCGCACTTGGAAGGGCTGAGAACTATTCTCATTATTAAAATGCTAGTTTATTTAACTGGGAACGGGAATTTAACTGGACATCATGACGGACACATCAAACCCTCTCCAGCCGACAGCAACAGAACAAACCAATCACTGACGGGTGTTTGAGGAGGACACACACACCGTCAGAGTCTCCACGTGTGTTCAGATCACACACAGATCTGCAATATTTCAGCAGAATCA